>NW_028118414.1:15000-57500 GCF_965113295.1 Leuciscus leuciscus
CTCTCAAACACTCTCACACACTCTCACACTCACTCTCTCACACACTCTCAACACTCTCAAACACTCTCACACACTCTCTTTCACACTCTCACACACACTCACTCTCACACTCACTCTCAAACACTCACACACTCTCACACACTCTCTCACACTTACTCTCTCACACTCAAACACTCACACTCACTCTCTCACACACTCTCAAACACTCTCACACTCACACTTACTCTCACACACTCTCACACACTCTCACACACTCTCACACACTCTCACACACTCTCACACACTCTCACACACTCTCACACACTCTCACACACTCTCACACACTCTCACACACTCTCACACACTCTCACTCACACACACTCTCACACACTCTCACACACTCTCTCACACACTCTCACACACTCTCACTCTCACACTCACACACACACACTCTCTCTCTCAAACACACGCACACACACACACACACAGTCCCAATTTACAGCATATGAATTAAACCAATTTATCCAGTGTGTGTCAAATCAGCTTGCGAATATTTCAGTGAAATAATCCCGGACTGAATGATAACCTGTTGCCTTCTAACAACTGGCAGGAGCTCCTGCTCACCGTCCCATGAGAGCGAGACAATCTATGAGCGCAGGATAGAGGAGAGGAGAGTTTCTGGAAGAAAGCGGATGCTGGTGATCGATGAAGGCTTCAGACAGCAGGAGGACAGCAGTCACTGCACTGGCACTGGCTGTTAACAGAAATCTAATTAAAACACTGCAGTCTCATGAGGGAATGAGGCATTGGAGAGTTCCAGAGGGTCACAGAGCCAAAAAGAGGAACCGGATGTGATAAGTGACACGCTTTAATGAGTACAGACTAAACATGCTAAAGAAGTTTCTACAACTGAAATTAAATGATCAGGCTTTTACTAGTTATTTAAACCAGTGCCACTGGTGGATAGCGTCAAAATACAACTTTAAAAATGTAAGTAATACATGTCACCATACTTCCCCCAGTGGATTAATCGAAATGCATTGTATTACAAGTTATAATTAAACATCAACCACTATCTAATTAAATATACACTTATTTGCATACATTCAGTATGCAAATCAGTCAGGCTCATAAGTCAGGCTCATAAGTCTGCTCATAAGTCTTGTTTGATTTTGGTGACATGTTAGACGTTATTAAAGGTTTTTACAGGGGATTTTGGATTTCTCTGTTTATCACTCCAGAAATCAGAAATTTATGGAAATTCTACAGACAGACATTTAAAAAACAACAAAACACAACAAAATTTGTAAATAAAATAAAAATGAAAACAGAATTTATAAAAACGGATTAAAATATTAATAAAAATTATATTTATTACTAAATTAACAATCAGATGCATGTAATCTTATTATGATATAATGAGATGTATGATTTACACATAATAAGTATGATAATGAGATGTGTATTTTCTTATTATGATATGATAATGAGATGTATGATTATACATAATGAGATGTATGATAATGAGATGTGTTATCCTATTATAATATGATAGTGAGATGTGTTACCTCATTAGGATATGATAATGATATGTATGTATGTATGATAATGATATATGTTTGAGATTCCCTGCAGTGTTTTGGCTTCTCATTATAAAATACATTTCATCATCTTGTTATGATATGATTGAAAATACATTTTTGAATGTTTCTGACATCATATGAGGTGTGACATCATGAAACCGCATTTATGACCACTAATCTCAGTCGTGGAGATCTGGGTGTGATCATCATGGGAAATCTCAAAGTAAAACTAAGAGTTGTGAAAAATAAGATGTTTTGCCAGATGAGAAGATTATCCATGTATCCTCGTTTTACTCTTTTAAATTCTTTTATAACTGTTTTGATTTTCCTTGCTTTTATTTTGTGATTATTTGAATTCCTTTCTGTAAAGCACTTGTGTGAAATATGAAATATACTGTATAAATAAACTTGCCTTGTGTTTGAGGACGAGTTTGACCTGCTGCAGTTTCAGTTTTCTGAGTTTGCTCTCCACTCGTCTGTGAAATCCTCTTTTCCTTTTCAATCTTCATCTCTGTGTTTTTAATCTGTGTGTAACAAAAAGAGTTCCTGAATGCTGGACAACTGGCTTCCACTTCAGCTGCTTTATCTAAATATACTGAATATGGTCTCAGTTCAGCATCACTGAAGCTCAGCACATCGAGAGCTAAACCTCCTCTGAAGAGGAAAATTAAGGATTATATGCGTGAATCAAACACTGAAGTGTGATGAGAGAAACTGAAGCGCTCAAACCTCTCATCTGGTGATGAAGATGATGATGATGAAGATGATGATGATGGTGGTGATGATGAAGATGATGATGAACTGATGGGATCATATGTTTATCCTTTACTTTACTTGTTCAGACTCCAACACCGTCCGTCACGAGACGCTCTTCCTCTGTCTTCATAGAACCAACAACAAACACACTGATATAAAAAGCCACATTAATTTGTAAAGCACTTTCTCACAGTACGGTTTCAAAGCAAGTTTACAGTAAATCATGAATATCTTCATGCCTGAATTATCAGATTAGAGCTGGATGAACATATAGTCACATTTTGAGATGAAGCAGAGATTTGCTATATATTGCAATATATTTTGTTTTATGTGAGTAATCAAGCAAACACTAGAACTATTAATAAATACTAACAATTCATAATCTGAATATTAGGAGTACTTCTGTTAGATATCTGACTTCAGTTTGCTTTGACCAAGGCTGTGTTTAACTCCACTTTTAGACATAAACTAGATTTATTTGTGAGTTGTTCTGGGTATTCTCACCTCTGAAATGTGTTTTCCACCTGTGATATGGAGTATAAAAAGTTTGAGAAAACAATTTCTCTATTCCAGTCTTACCTAGATGAGGTCATCACACACAGAGACCTCATCACACTCTGAGCTGTCAATCAAACCTTGAAGAACTGGTTTCAGAAACACTGAAACCAGCAGGTTTATTACGACTCAACGCGAGTGATGTACAAACACTGACTGCACTCCTGTTCCACTAATGACAAATGAGTGCAATTAACTAATAAACATATAGAAGCCCATGCAGTTTTTCTGACAAGGGTTATTAGTTAACTAAAGCTAAAACAAAACTCAAAACATAAAAAAAGCTGCTTGAGAAAATAAATAAAAATAAACGTTAACTGAAATAAAATAAAATATCTTTAAAAAAAATGAAAACCCCTAAACTTACTTTATTTCAGCCTGATGTACTAAAATAAATAAAAATTAAATAAAAATTTATAAAAACTATGATTCACCATTTTAATAAAAAAACTACAACACAATTTCAAAACCTTTAAAATGGACAATATAAAATAAAAACAAATTCAAAATGATGTTAAATATAATAATTCAAAATTGAACAAAAACTATAATAGTATCTCAATGATATTAAAGTATCACTGGTTCTTGCTCTGGTATTTAGTAGTAATTATTCATACATCAGTGTATTATTAAGCAGTAACGGACAAGAGACTAAAGCCAATCGCTCTGCTAAACACTAACCCAGGATTGAGTTAAACTAACCCGGTTTAATCATCATGCACTGTTAAATCATAGAGCCTGACTGGTATATGGATATGATCTATTAATATGATCTAGTCGCTGATGTTCAGGTGAGGAGGATCCAGTGTAATGTTACTCTTCAGTCGCCATCGCAAAACCCTCAGAATGAAGACACTAAATGCACACAACCAGTCATATAACACACAACTAACAGTGTGTGTTACAGTACATGACTGCGGCTCTACAAAATATGGTGAACATAACATCAACTCAAGTTGCCAACAAGGTCAAATAATCAGATACTGTATTTCCCCCATTAATCTGAATCATGATTCCAGACAGAGAAATAAACACACCTGATGGCAGTCAGTGAATGTTTTCAACACTGATAATATTCATAAATGTTTCTTGATCATCAAATCATCATATTAGAGTGATTTGTGAAGGATCATGTGACACTGAAGACTGGAGTAATGATGCTGAAAATTCAGCTTTGATCACAGGAATAAATTACACTTTACTGTATATTCACATAGAAAACAGATGATTTACATTACAATAATATTTCACAATTTTACAGTATTTTTGATCAAATAAATGCAGCATTGCTGAGCAGAAGAGACTCTTTCCCAAACATTATGAAATTGTTCCCCAAATCAACCCGACCCAGATGACGTTTATGAGACAGATGCCACAAGAATATGTATACTGTGTGTGTGTGTGTGTGTGTGTGTGTGTGTGTGCGTGTGTGTGTGTGTTTTTGTGTGTGTGTGTGTGTATGTATGTGCGTGTGTGTGTGTTTTTGTGTGTGTGTGTGTGTGTGTGTGTGTGTGTGTATGTATGTGTATATATATATATATATATATACATACACATTTGGAAATATTAATATTTCCCCCATTGATCTGAATTCATGATTCTAGACAGAGAAATAGACACACCTTTATAAACAGAAGTACTCACCTTTATCATCATCTGGATCTTATCTGAGTTTCCTGATGTTTCTATTGGAAATCCCTTTTTTTAATAAAGCACACACACTATAAACCAGTTCGTTTTGTGTTACTAATGTCTAAAAATGGGGGTTGTTGTTCTTAAAAATCAATGAAAATTAAACTCTTCCCACTCACTGAGAGCAGGATTGTATTTTTTATTTTTTTTTTGCATTATAAATTTGTAAACCAATTAAGAGGTCTGTGATTAACAGTCAATCAGACTTAACGAAGAACTGTGATTTACTGGATTATGGATAATATTCTTATTGCAATGGGATGAAAAACTCGTTATTCAGAAACTCAGAATAGTTTGAATTAATTACAACACTTACCTTTATCTCGTTCCTGACGGATGAATCCTGTTTTCTCTTCGTCTTCCTCTGAGAGACGGACGGATCCTCGTCTTCATCGGTTCTCCACGACACAACAGTCCCGAAGACACGAGATGAGAGAAATAACAGAGAGAACACACACCCGACAGAGGAGGGGAAATAAAGGCATCGAAGAACCTTCAACATCTTTCCATTCCACAAACACTTCTTTACAGCGTTCATGTCGATACTGTATATATTCCAGAACTTTCCAGAACTACTTTTTTCAGTTTTCAAGGACTACAATCAGAGATCTTACTTATCAAACAATATCTTTATTATCTTTCAAATTTTCAAAAAGATAAATAGATAAAAATATTCCTTATTTAAATTATTTTACCCCCATGAATATATGATTGAGCAGAAGAATGAAGGCTCTATCATATACTTGGATATTTATGAGCAATATCACACTCATAGCCGTGAGAAATGCCTCAATGGGCCCTATCCTGCACCCAGCGCAATTGACTTTGTACAGCGACGCATGTATCATTCCTATTCTGCACCCGACGCACAGCGGACTTTTCCCTCCACAGACGCACGTCTGTAAATTAGGGAATGAACTTGTGCTCCCGGGGGCGGTTCAGCGAAAAGAGGAGGCGTGTTCCGGCGCAAACGTTCCCTGGTGCTATTTTGCAGTTTCAGAAAACAATTCCGCCACTGACCAGGAGAAACCTAGTTTGGTGTTGCACATGTTATTCAGATGCTATTTTAAGGGCGCATGCTTGGCCATAATGTAGCGTGTGCACAACACACACACACTTCTCTCATCTACACACAGACACAGTAGTTCACACTTTTAGAAAACCATACATTATTACACAGAAAAATATTCCACACGAGGGAAATCATTGTGGTGTCCATGAAGATGTGAAAAAATAGGCATAAATCTAGCTTACACATTTACCCAAATTATGATACGCCTGTTTAACCGAAGCTAAACTGGGTGTGTTTCTCCATCCCCAATGTCACTTCTCTGTGTTTTACGGCCCTGACGAGAACGTCGGTCTCCTCGGCTGTGAACCGCTCCTGGCGTGCGTCTGGCAAATCCGCCGTTATAATAGCAATCCGCCATGGAACAAGCGTGCCTGCTCTTAAAGGGAATGTGAGATGACGCTCTGATTGGTTTATTTCACGTTACGCCCAAACCACACCTATGAGTAATGAAGCTACTTCAGACCAACACATTTTAGATTTGCGTCGGAGAGTCATTTATCCCGCCGGTATAATAGCAACAGCGCCCGAGACCCGCCCACAAAGTTACTTGCGTTTCGCGTTTGATACTTGCGTTTCAGATCGTTAAAATAGGGCAGTATCTATATCAGACGAAAAATATTACTTTATTGATCAAATTCATGAAGTTCAAGCACTTTAAGCACTCGTACGAACCCTGTTTATAGTGGAAAAAGTCACATGACGCTCATGATTGCACTTGAATTTCATCATTTATTACTGAAGAGTTTGGGATTATCAATATTTGTTTGACAGCAAGAACAACAAAAGAGGAACATGTCTGATCGTAACATTTACATGCTAACTGGCTTTAAACTTTTACCTTTAAACAACAAAAGAGAAGTGGAAGAAACAGACAATCAGAAGGAAATCATTAGTAACTGATTGTTATTTCAGAGTGTTTTGCGGAGGTTACATCACAAACATCTCCAGTTGTTCATATAACCACTAAATTAGGAAGTCCGTAGATGACAAAGTTGAAAGCACTGGAGCTCAGAGGTGTTTTCCTCAGGACGTCATCAGAAGAAGAATCCACATTTACACCCGAAGCCTCGTCTGAAGAGCGGCGAGAGAAACACACACCACGAGACAAGAGAAACACACACCACAAGCCTTCATCAGTTCGGCTGTTCAGTTGCAGAAACAAACACTTAAATGTGCACATGCAGCAGACACACACACACACACACACACACACACACACACACACACACACACACACACACACACACACACACACACACACACACACACACACACACACACACACACACACACACACACACACACACACACACACACACACACACACACACCTGTCAGGCTGGATGATTTTCCGCTGACTTCTGCTCTTTCTGACTTGTGTGTTCGTAAAACATGAGCAGCCCGTCCTGAGGTCAGTCCTGTGTTCAGAAGATCTACACACACACACACACACACACACACACACACACACACACACACACACACACACACACACACACACACACACACACACACACGAAGTTGATTTCAAAAGTGCTTTTGAACAAGCATCACATGTGTGTAAAATGTAAAGCTGTGAATAAGAGATGATTGGAGTCTGAATATGGAAACACTTTATTTAAAGCATTTATGTTTGATGCATTATAAAGGTATTCATAATGTACGCTATAATAGTATGCATTATATCTTTTCATAAATATCCAAATTTCATGTGTTTTAATGCATTATACTTTCTAAAGGTGTGTTCAATGGATAAAGTATTATAACTGTGTTTAAAATTTTTCATGAGATCACACAATGTATTATAAGAAGGTATTTAAACATATTTTACAACGCATTATATATAAAGGCTTTAAATATGTTTTTCTACTTCAAACATTTCACATTCAATGTGTTACTTGCCATTTTCTTTGCAGTTGTTTTTGAAACTTACTAGCAATTTCTGAGTGGAAACTGTTTGATAGTAAATCCTACACTAGATTATTTTCCAGTATCAGTGAAGGACGTTCCTGAAGCTTGTGTGTTCCATTCCCAGGGAATGCTTGAACTGATCTAATGTTGTCCTTTAATGCATTTACATCCAGTCATTTAGCAGACGCCTATATCCACAGAGACTTACACGTGAGGAGCACAGCAGCGAGTCGTCAAGAAGTGCTCAAGAGCAGCATGAGCCACAGGTTTCTCTGGGTAAGAGCGTCAGCCGAACGCATGAGTGTAAACGTGTGTTTGACTCACCGTCCATGAGCGAGCGCAGGATTCCAGCGTTGGCTGAGGCGCTGCACTGCCATTGGTTGAGCAGGACAGAACGAACCCCCCCGAGAGTCATCAGATACACCGACCCGACAGGACCGGCCAAAGCCCATCTGAGAGAGAGAGAGAGAGAGAGAGAGAGAGAGAGAGAGAGAGAGAGAGAGAGAGAGAGAGAGAGAGAGAGAGAGAGAGAGAGAGAGAGAGAGAGAGAGAGAGAGAGAGAGAGAGTGAGTGAGTGAGAAAGAGAGAGATTCAGGAGATGGAGATAAACCTGGATCAAGTGTTTTATCATCCTAACTTACATCAGTTTTGCTAAAACACTCTTTCAATATTTTCAGCGCAAAAGTTTGAAACACATTTAAAATATGGGATTTTTTCATTTAAACCTGCAAATTTGGATTAAGAAAAGACAAAAAAAAACCTAAGAAAAGTCAGATTCTGCTCTATTTCTCCACTTAATTGAACTGATATGGTCACAGGATATCGTTAGACTGAATGACATCATCCTTTCTTTGACGCCAATGAAGTAAATCAACGCAGAATTGGTGTTTTGTGTTTTTCATGTCTATTATCTCGGAGCTCATCTATATGCTAATGTGATAATATCAGCTAATATAAGGAAACCCTATATGTGTTCGTCACAGCTCTTGCTATATGAAAACATCTGTCCCTGAATGACGGATCATCCGGTCGAGGAGAGAGCGCTGAATCAGTTTACTGACATCATACTAAAACTACAATACATAAATACATTCCTGTTACTTCAACATTCTCATTTAGTTTAATTGATGTACCAAAATAGCAAACTAAAACTGAAATAAAAATGGATAAAAAGTATATAGACAAAAAAAAGAAAGAATAAAAATAACATACACACAAAATTTCTAAAACTAAACCTTTCTAAGATGAAAATATGAAAAATAAAAACGTAAAAATATGAAAAATATGTTCTATATAGACATCTTAAACAAATATATATAAATATTTTTTAAATGACAAAAACAAACAAAACTTCTATCACTGAAATTTTTATTAAAGCCAAAACTAGAAAATAAAATAAAAGAATTTAAATATAAAAAATACAGTATATCCTTTATGGACATATTTAAAAATAAAATAAAAATAATAATCATAATAACAATGACAAAAAACGAACAAAATTTATATCACAAAATTTTAATTTAATTAAAGCCGAAAATAGAAAAATTAAAAATTAATTGAAAATGTTCAAAATAAGTACTTTATGGATATATTTTAAACAACAGAAAAAAAATCATAATAAAATGACAAAAAAAACTAAACAATATATAAACCTTTAAAATTTTAATGAAAAAGGAAAATATAAAAATAAAAGCTTCCTTAAAATCTTCAAAATATGTTCAATATAGACATTTAAAACAAACTTCCTAAAACTCTCACTAAAATGAACATTTAAATGGAAAACAAAAATAAAAATCATCCATAAAACTATAATAGTGTCTCAGTGATCTAACAATGATCTGTACTGATAATAATATTTGCAGTGACACACATGTGTAATTCCATCAGAAACGGTAAAAGAGAAGCTCGTAATCACCCTCGAGAGATCAATACAGCACAAGTCAATCAAACACAATAAACTCTTTCCTGTTTTAAAGATAAAATCAGTTTTGCTCATCTGTAATAAAGCAGTTTTCTCTTGAGTGTGTGTGTGTGTGTGTGTGTGTGTGTTTCACCTCTTCTGGACGCTGACTCGGCTCTGACCGCAGTCCAAGAGAAAGACCATCTGACATCCTGAAACACACATATAGAATCTTTAGATATGTGGACTGGACACAAGACACAAACACTGAGTAAGAGAAGTGTGTATTCTCTTGTTAAAGCTGCTTCTGCTGGAAACATTCACTGGTGTAAGAATGAAGAGCGCCGCTGGATTACTGAGCTGTGTTGTGTGTCTCGAGAGGATTAAACCTGCGGGAGAACCAGTTCTCTACGGAGTCCGGCTCGTATAAACACTTTCACAGAGTTACAGATGTTGATTTATCATGTGTAGAAACTCACAACATTCATTTCAGGATTCCAGAAGAGTTCAGAGCTCAATGTTCTTCAGGGTTTCTGTTCTTTATAACCAGTGAACCGTTCCAGTCGTTATGGTTTACAGGATCAGGATTAAAAGCCTGTTATTGTCACTGGTGTGAACAAGCAATAAGGATAAAACATATTTTCTTACTCCAATATCCAACATGTGATCACTTTTAATGTTATCGTTATCGGTCCGATAAGAAGATTTGGCCGATATATTAAAGCTGATAAATACTGTATTATTTCCTTCAGATGCAGATGTTCAACATGATCATTATGAATTGCTTGAAATATGATTAGAATACTTTTTTGGGGGTTAAGGAAAGGTGGCCATATGAGTGTAAAATTTAGGGTTAGGGTTAGGTGTATTTTTAAACATTAGGTATGATATTTATGAATGTAGGAACTGCAGATGTAGTGTATCTCTGATGCTACTGTAATTCTGGACTAATTAATATCATTTTTACTCATATTAAGAGCCGGTGATCTATAGTGTCAGATGAAAACTTCCTAATAAGTGACTGACTGGATCTGAAAGGCACATTTTATAGTGTTTTATAGTGTTTTACATCACATGAAGCACAGACAAACATTAGTGTAACTAGAACAGACCAGATAATATTAATGTGATCCAACATTCAGAGATTAAGATTCAGACACTTATTAGGATCAGTTTCACTTCGGATGCTTAAGATCACTCGGTGAAGACATGTTATAAAATTAAAGAGCGTGTATATATATATATAACATACTGTAGATTTACAGAAGCCATGTGGAGGGTGAAGAGTTTATAAATGTGCCGAACGAGGATTTAGAGCATGTAGAACAAGCTTATTTTCAAGAACTGCACCATTAATATTCATAAACATCATCATCGGGTCTGTTGACGACCTCATAAAGTCACATTCAGTTCTAATGAGATCAAACAAACCGTAACAAATCTACGTGTGATTCTGCAGGTGTTCACTTCATATTCATATTCATGTTCATAAATAATATTGGACCCTGCTGAGACCTTCATGCTAAAGAGATACACTGTAAAAAATCTTCTTCTTCCTCAGTGTTTCTGTCTCGTTTTCCAGCACAATCATATCTAAACATTCTTAAATCAAGATACATTTATACAGCTAAACAACTACAACTATTAAAACATTTCTGTTAATTTAAAACTTTAAGTGAAAATTTGAAATGTGGCCTTGGCAATACAGTGAAATAAGTTTGAGCAATGAAAGCACTGATTATTAAATGGAAATAAATAACAACTAAAACTGACAAACTGAAAATGAATTAAACCTAAATAACAATATTTTAGAAGGTCGTAAGACCGAAAGCTTGCAAATAATTTGATCTTGCACAGTGTTTGAGTGTGCGGCTGCTGTATTTTTACAATTTTCCACAAAAAAATTACTTAAAAAATCTTTTAAATGAAATTACTAAAGATAAAAAAAAAAAAAGTTTGATTGAAACAGTGTAACAGTGTATGAGTGTTACCGGACAGGTTGAGCGAGGCCATCTTGACTGGAGGAAAGCAGGAGAAGAAGCTCTTGATGGATGAGTAGATGAACGCGCTACAGGACATCAGAAGCTGCTCCACATCTGCAAGACTGAGGAACAAACATCATCTTCACACACACTCATTCTAAGCTTCTGAAACGTGTGTGTGACTGAGGCTTCAGACCTGCGCTGGCGCTCGACGTCGATCAGCCCTTCCCACTGAGCCGTGAACTGAGTGTGTGTGTCCAGACTCTCTCTCATGCTTTCTGCTGGGCTTCTCCAATCTCAACAAACCAGAGCAGATTCAAGCGTGAGTTCACCATCACAGTCAACCGTTACTCCCCCTCATCCCAATACAGACCCCTCATTCCAATACAGACCCCTCATCCCACTACAGACCCCTCATCCCAATACAGACCCCTCATCCCAATACAAACCCCTCATCCCAATACAGACCCTCATCCCAATACAGACCCTTATCCCAATACAGACCCCTCATCCCAATACAAACCCCTCATCCCAATACAAACCCCTCATCCCAATACAGACCCCTCATCCCAATACAGACCCCTCATCCCAATACAGACCCCTCATCCCAATACAGACCCCTCATCCTAATACAGACCCCTCATCCCAATACAGACCCCTCATCCCACTACAGACCCCTCATCCCAATACAGACCCCTCATCCCAATACAAACCCCTCATCCCAATACAGACCCTCATCCCAATACAGACCCTTATCCCAATACAGACCCCTCATCCCAATACAAACCCCTCATCCCAATACAAACCCCTCATCCCAATACAGACCCCTCATCCCAATACAGACCCCTCATCCCAATACAGACCCCTCATCCCAATACAGACCCCTCATCCTAATACAGACCCCTCATCCCAATACAGACCCCTCATCCCAATACAAACCCCTCATCCCAATACAAACCCCTCATACCAATACAAACCCCTCATCCCAATACAGACCCCTCATCCCAATACAGACCCCTCATCCCTATACAGACCCCTCATCCCAATAAGGACCCCTCATCCCAATACAGACCCCTCATCCCAATACAGACCCCTCATCCCTATACAGACCCCTCATCCCAATAAGGACCCCTCATCCCAATACAGACCCCTCATCCCAATACAGACCCTCATCCCAATACAGACCCCTCATCCCAATACAGACCCCTCATCCCAAAACATACCCCTCATCCCAATACAGACCCTCATCCCAATACAAACCCTCATCCCAATACAAACCCTCATCCCAATACCCTCATCCCAATACCCTCATCCCAATACCCTCATCCCAATACAGACCCTCATCCCAATACAGACCCTCATCCCAATACAAACCGCTCATCCCAATACAGACCCTCATCCCAATACAGACCCTCATCCCAATACAAACCGCTCATCCCAATACAGACCCTCATCCCAATACAGACCCTCATCCCAATACCTCATCCCAATACAAACCGCTCATCCCAATACAAACCCTCATCCCAAATGCTTTCATCCGCTTTCACTCAAAAAATTTGTCACATTACAGAAGTAAAATGTTTCTGAAACTAATTCCACTCACCGGCCTGTCTTCCCTCCTCATCCTCCTCTTCCTCCTCCTGGGAATCAACCACATCTTCAAGCCTGTGTTAAGAATATATTTCTACAAACCATTTTACAATAAAAAAGCAGTAACTAGAGAGACCGCTCTGACATTTCACACACACAAACACACACACACACACAGACACACACACTCACACACTCACACACAGACACACACACACACACACACACACACACACACACACACACACACACACACACACACACACACACACACACACACACACACACACACACACACACACACACACACACACACACACACACACACACACACACACACACACACCACAGGTGCTTGTGAGATGAAAAATGAAGGTGTTTTAAAGTGAAGGATACATCTGAACCGGTGTGTGTCCACTGGGATGGTGTGTGGCGGCGGGACACGATTGACCAGAACCTGCGGAAGAGAAGAAGGTCACTTTACTTTATGTGAACTGAGGAAGAGCAAAGAGTCCTCACACACTGCAAACATTAATGCATTAAATCAAGATGCATTTACTAGATGAGTAAAAAGCCATAAGATATTATGTCTTGTTTTCTGGGGAATTAATCAAAATTAAGTGAGTTTTTGCTTAAAACAAGCAAAATTATCAGCCAATGAGGTCAGAAAAATAATCTTAATTCAAACAGAAACAGGATGATTTTTCTCACCCCATTGTCAGATAATTTTGCTTGTTTTAAGCAAAAACTCACTCAAATTTTTTTCTTTCTTTTTTTTTTTAGAAAACAAGACATAATATCTTATGGCATTTTACTACTTCAGTAAATGCATCTTAATGTAAGAATTTTTTGATATTTGGACTGGAAACAAGACAAAAATACTGAGTAAGAAAGCATATTTGCAGTGTGTGCGAGGCGTTAAAAGGGAAGGATGGAGAAAGAGTGTGTGTAAACGTGTGTGTCTCTATCAGCGGTCGCCAGACTCATTTAGGAAACTCACCGCTTTGATTCCTCGGCTTTGATCGGCTCTTCCCTTGACTCCTCGGACACCTTTGGCCTCCTTTTTATTGTCACTTTCAACCGTCACTGACGAGAAAGATTATTAAATCCGGAAATTAGCGTCTGACTGGCTGGTTACAGAGAGGAGAGCTGGTGCAATGCTCCTACAGTCACTCACAAAGGCCAGTGACATTTAATATCAACCACTGTGTTCTGCAATACTGAGAGTTTAATGCAACAGAGACGCTCCTCTGCCTCGAGTAAAAGTCACGTAAACAGATTACGCCGAATAATTTCAGTTTTGCACGATCACATTCAAATGTGACTTTCTTTGATGCAACTCATTACAGGGAAACAGCTTACTCGAAATGTTTGACTCAAAACTTTTTTACTAGAACTGTTGTTAACTAATGCAGTGACTAATGACAACAAATGCAAACTTATTGTAAAGTGTTACAAAACAAATCTAGTTCTAATATTGGAATATGTCACTTTTTATGAAGCAGCACAACAGTTTTTTAAGTTTATGACCAGTAGGTGGCGCTGTTGTGAGGGTGCATTAATCAGGCCGGTGATAATTTGAACATTTTTTATCAAATGGGGAAAATATGGTGCGTGAATATTCTAATCAATAAACAAGGCAAGAAATCTGAAGGAAAAATTACGATTTCTAGACCAAAACTGCTTTAGACTACAATCACAGATGATGAATGAAAACATACATAAACCATAAACAATAACTGGCCTGGTGAAGATGGAAAATAAAATGCATATATATCAGATAAAACTTGCTGTAAAAAGAAGTGCTTTAAATACACACTGCACATGTGCCAGTTATGAGGAAAATAAACTTTGCTGTCAGCGCATGAATAAGTTTAGTATAACCAGAGCCCGTCTATGGAAAGCCTGGCCACTCCCTATTAAAGCTGCCGTCGGCAAAATTTTTTTGATCATATTCAGTGAAATTGACACTATAATCCGACAGAACAACATAAATAAGATGGTTTTAGAAAAAAACCCGAGCTTCTAACTCCACCTGGAGCGTGTTATTTGTTTTGCAAAAATCCAGCGCTCCCGCTTCATCAGGTCCAATCAGCGCAGGGGGGTGTGAGATCTGACTGTCAATCACAGGTCGTGCACACGCCACAGATCCCCCCTCACTCGCGCACGTTAATATCACATGCACACGCCACGCCTGAAGTTCGCCTGGAGATTGCATGAAGCGTGATGGCGGAGAGAAAATCTACTAACAAGCTTCCAATTCCTCGGTTATTGCTATCTATGGATAGATTAGCCAGGGCAGCCTACCTCCGAGTCCATGGTGTTGATAGATGCTGAAGAGACGGACGCGTTCACAGAAAATCAGGTACACACACGCACAGTGACGCACTGACGAGCACGACCTCGATGGGAGGGTGCTCGCTGGTAGTGGGGAGGGGCATGAGAGTTGTAAACATTCAAAATTTTGGCTAATCGACCCAATCTGCCAGACTTGCCGACTGCAGCTTTAAGTCCAATTGTACCGAATTTTGGTTGTAGTTCCACCAGAGTTCCACTGGGGGCGATCGCCCATGAGTGCAGAATGAATGGGAGTCTATGGAGCTAGACAGCTAAATTTGTCTCTTTCACCCGATTGCCGTTGAGAAATCTCAGATTTGATTGTAGGTTTTGCAAGTTCAACATGGGTTATAGGTCGAAAGTTGAATGAACGAGTACTTATGTCCTTTTGATTTCTTACAGGTTGAGTTGTTGTTGCCCATAACACGCTAGCATTCTGCTAATGAACGCTGATTGGTCAGTGAAGGACTGATTACGACCAGAGATACCGCTTGATGGCATCAGAGCCATGTGTGTGTGTGTGTGTGTATAAACAACAAAACAAAATCTCTTCTAGCACGTGTGTTCACCTGTGTCAGCTCAGCTGTGTTGTTGATGCCTCGAGAGAAAAGAAAGTGCAGAGCGTGAAAGCACCTGTAATGATTCATGTCTGTGTTCCTCTGTCTTGTCCCATGTTTAGCAGTTCCTCGTTATGTTGATTAGTCTCCCCAGGTGTTTCTCATTTACCACGCCCCCTTGTTATGTTTAGCTTGTTTGCATTTGTATTTAAACCTCTGTGCTACAGTTGTTGTTTGTTGGTCGTTATAGCTGTTTCCCTGTTCATGTCCTGAGTTCTGTGTTCAGATGTCTGCCTGGATTACCTGTTTGTGTTATTAAATGTAATGCTTGCATATGGATTCTCTCTCTGCTTCATTCCTGCCTCATCGTAACAGAACGACCGACCAAACGATGAATCCAGCAGCATTTAAGGGTTATCTTCAGCCAAGTAGGCGGCCACGCCTGGTTCTTATCCCCAGGATGGCTGCTGCCATGCCTGCAAAGCCTGAGTCTCTTCGCGTCATGCCTGCAAAGCTTGGGTCTCTTCGCGTCATGCCTGCAAAGCTTGAGTCTCTTCGCGTCATGCCTGCAAAGCCTGAGTCTCTTCGCGTCATGCCTGCAAAGCTTGAGTCTCTTCGCGTCATGCCTGCAAAGCCTGAGTCTCTTCGCGTCATGCCTGCAAAGCCTGAGTCTCTTCGCGTCATGCCTGCAAAGCCTGAGTCTCTTCGCGTCATGCCTGCAAAGCCTGAGTCTCTTCGCGTCATGCCTGCAAAGCCTGAGTCTCTTCGCGTCATGCCTGCAAAGCCTGAGTCTCTTCGCGTCATGCCTGCAAAGCCTGAGTCTCTTCGCGTCATGCCTGCAAAGCTTTCACCGCTCGTCATGCCTGCAAAGCTTTCACCGCTGGTCCTGCCCAGCACAAAGCCTTCACCGCTGGTCCTGCCCAGCACAAAGCCTTCACCGCTGGTCCTGCCCAGCACAAAGCCTTCACCGCTGGTCCTGCCCAGCACAAAGCCTTCACCGCTGGTCCTGCCCAGCACAAAGCCTTCACCGCTGGTCCTGCCCAGCACAAAGCCTTCACCGCTGGTCCTGCCCAGCACAAAGCCTTCACCGCTGGTCCTGACGCCCAGCACAGAGCCCTCTTTGTCGCTGGTCCTGCCCAGCTCAGAGCCCTCTTCGCCGCTGGTCCTGCCCAGCTCAGAGCTCTCTTCGCCGCTTGTCCTGTCCAGTTCAAAGCCCTCTTCATCGCTGGTCCTAACCAGTTCAGAGTCCTCTTCGCCGCTGGTCCTACCCAGTTCAAAAACCTCGCTGCCGCTAGTCCCGTCAAGCTCAGAGCTTCACGTCAGTCCTGCCGAGCCAGAGCTTCACGTCAGTCCTGCCGAGCCAGAGCTTCACGTCAGTCTTGCCGAGCCAGAGCCAGAGCTTCACGTCAGTCCTGCCGAGCTAGAGCTTCACGTCACGTCCGCCCGTCCAGAGTCTCGTCCCGCCGAGACTGAATCTGTTCCTGATACTGAGCCTGAGCCTGAATCTGTTCCTCTTCCTCTTTCCACGCCTGTGTCTTCGGACAAGATGGCCACCACCGAGCCAGTGTCTCAGGACAAGATGGTCTCCGCCGAGCCAGTGTCTTCGGACAAGATGGCCGCCGCTGAGCCGGTGTCTGTCCCTGAGCCGGTGTCTGTTCCTGTTCCTGAACCAATGTCTGTTCCTGTGCCATGGTCTCTGCCCTGGCCGCCTGAAGGGTCGTCTCCACCCTGGCCGCCTGAAGGGTCGTCTCCACCCTGGCCGCCTGAAGGGTCGTCTCCTCCCTGGCCGCCTGAAGGGTCGTCTCCGTCCTGGTCGCCTGCACTGCCTGCTCTGCCCTGGTCGCCTGCACTGCCTGCTCCGCCCTGGTCGCCTGCACTGCCTGCTCCGCCCTGGTCGCCTGCACTGCCTGCTCCGCCCTGGTCGCCTGCACTGCCTGCTCCGCCCTGGTCGCCTGCACTGCCTGCTCCGCCCTGGTCGCCTGCACTGCCTGCTCCGCCCTGGTCGCCTGCACAGCCTGCTCCGCCCTGGTCGCCTGCACAGCCTGCTCCGCCCTGGTCGCCTGCACAGCCTGATCCGCCCTGGTCGCCTGCACAGCCTGATCCGCCCTGGTCGCCTGCACAGCCTGATCCGCCCTGGTCGCCTGCACAGCCTGATCCACCCGGGTCGCCTGCAATGCCTGCTCCACCCTGGCCTCCCGTCTTGCCGCAATCTCCAGGTCCTCTTCCGCTCCACGGGCCTGGCCCTCCATCCCGCCCCCGGGTCCGCCTCCGCTCCACCACCCTCCTGAACTATTGTTTCCTGGGGAGTGTCTGGAAGCCACTCTTAAGGGGGGGGGTTATGTAATGATTCATGTCTGTGTTCCTCTGTCTTGTCCCATGTTTAGCAGTTCCTCGTTATGTTGATTAGTCTCCCCAGGTGTTTCTCATTTACCACGCCCCCTTGTTATGTTTAGCTTGTTTGCATTTGTATTTAAACCTCTGTGCTACAGTTGTTGTTTGTCGGTCGTTATAGCTGTTTCCCTGTTCACATCCTGAGTTCTGTGTTCAGTTGTCTGCCTGGATTACCTGTTTGTGTTATTAAATGTAATGCTTGCATATGGATTCTCTCTCTGCTTCATTCCTGCCTCATCGTAACAGCACCAAAGTGACTAATGGACATTTTAAAAGACTTTTTAAAGCAAAGAAGTGACTCTAAAAAATCGAACACCCAGCAATGTGTAATTTCTTTGCATCTCCTTTCGAATACAACATTCAAATTACTAGACAAAAAATTATATCCTGAGAAAAGTGGATTTTGAGGGGTATAGCGCCATAGACCTCCATTCATTCTGCACTCGTCCTATGAGCGCCCTCATATGGAGCCAGAGTGGAACTGCAACCAGTTCAGAAGCCGGAAGTTTACTGAGAGTGGAAGTTCTCCCCTTATTAGACATTCTCTGCTATAATGTTGACTTTCCTCAATGCATGCTGTAATTTATTCAGTGTTTTATGCAAAATATGGTGTAAAATAACAAAAGCACTGCTTGGCTCTACGCAAGGCTGGATTAGTACCCCCAGGGGCCCCTGGGCACTGATGATCATGGGCCCCCTCCCCTACCTGAAAACCACACCCTCCAAAGGAACACACACACAGGTGGCCCACCAGGTGTGGGATTTAACATGCCAATCACTATTGGTCAAAAGCTGAATGACTAGTTCAAAAGACAATGATACAAAATCAATTTTTCTGAAAAGTAGGGCTGCACGATTTGGGGAAAATGTCATATTGTGATTATTGAGGTCAATATTGCGATTGTGATATAGTAAACAAATGGTTTCATGAGTTAACTTGCTTATTTCTCAAGTAAAATGCACACACAGATTAGTGATAATGCTGAAATGTGTAGCCTATTTCTCAACTCAAACTAGAAACAACAACTAAATGCACTGTGTTTTCAAATAAAAAAAAAAAATAAAAAAATTGTTATTTGTCTCATAATACAAGAGTTAAAAATAAATGTCATATTGAGCTGTGCCTGTCTAACAGGTAGACCTTGGACATATAGGGCCTACCGAAATTGAATAAAGTTATCAAACTGCACTGCATAAATTATAAATTAAATATAGACTAATCCTTATTATAGCAACAACAACAAAAAAAACCTTTAGTCAACAGCAGTGAGTCATTTTCTCTTTTCTTTTTGTTCTTTGATTAACTTTACTGACAGAAAGCTTTATTGGCTGCTGTCTCTTTAAGACACGCGCCTCATTCTCTTCACGTTCATCATAAGACAGCTCTTATTTTATGAAGATACTCGACAAAACGGACATTTTGGCATAATTGTGTGTGTTATTGTAAATTCAAGCACGAAAGATAACTGTATTCTGGCGTGTTGTCTGTGTGCACGATACTGGCGCGCGCGCGTCTTTCTGTTTCTGTGTGTGTGTGTGTGTGTCTGTGTGTGTGTGTGTGTGTGTGTGTGTGTGTGTGTGTCTGTGTGTGTGTGTGTGTGTGTGTGTGTGTGTGTGTGTGTCTGTGTGTGTGTGTGTGTGTGTCTGTGTGTGTGTGTGTGTGTGTGTGTGTGTGTGTGTGTGTGTGTGTGTGTGTGTGTGTGTGTGTGTGTGTCTGTGTGTGTGTGTGTGTGTCTGTGTGTGTGTGTGTGTGTGTGTGTCTGTGTGTGTGTGTGTGTGTGTGTGTGTGTGTGTGTGTGTGTGTGTCTGTGTGTGTGTGTGTGTGTGTGTGTGTGTGTGTGTGTGTGTGTGTCTGTGTGTGTGTGTCTGTGTGTGTGTGTGTGTGTGTGTCTGTGTGTGTGTGTGTGTGTGTGTGTGTGTGTGTGTGTGTCTGTGTCTGTGTGTGTGTCTGTGTGTGTGTGTGTGTGTGTGTGTGTGTGTGTGTGTGTGTGTGTGTGTCTGTGTGTGTGTGTGTCTGTGTGTGTGTGTGTGTGTGTGTGTCTGTGTGTGTGTGTGTGTGTGTGTGTGTGTGTGTGTGTGTGTGTGTGTGTGTGTGTGTGTGTGTGTGTGTGTGTGTCTGTGTGTGTGTGTGTGTGTGTGTGTGTGTGTGTGTGTGTGTGTGTGTGTGTGTGTGTGTGTGTGTCTGTGTGTGTGTGTGTGTGTGTGTGTGTGTGTGTGTGTGTGTGTGTGTGTGTCTGTGTCTGTGTGTCTGTGTCTGTGTGTGTGTGTGTGTGTGTGTGTGTGTGTGTCACAGTCACACTTTTGTCTTGTCGCACATGAATTGTTTAAAAGCATTTGCATGAATAAGAGATCATATAATGTAATATACACTTTTTAAAAATTCTGATTGGATAATTATCCAGATCGAGGCCAAGCCTTGTGTATATTATTTTTATGTAGCAGCGTACGTGGCAAAAAAAAAAAAAAAAAACTCAGATCACGGAGGGCCCCTCTCTGCGCAAGGGCCCAGATTGCCCATATGGTAGACCCTGGCTCTACGTCCTCTTGACATAATGCTAAAATAGGAATATTCAAATAATGCTAACGACTGTCCCACATGATGATGTGTCTGATCATTTCCTTATGAGCATGAACACACTAAAGTGCACGTGGACCAATATTATATTATACTTACAGTTATTATACAGCAGCACAGGCTGGAAATATACAACTGCAATCATTTGCATATGGCATTTTAGTGCTGAGTCTGAAGAAGTGTGAAACAATTATTCAAAGAAAAAGATAAATGCTAAAGGTTGAAGTTAAAATCCCTATGAAATATTAAAATCCCCCTTCAGACGTTCTCCACCTGCAATGTACAGCTGTACAAAATAATATTTTATATACATCAAAAAGTGATTGTTTTGAACAAGTATTAACTTTTATATTTTACAGTGTCCTTGTTACATGTAGTTACTGTTGTAATAACTATAAATTATGCATAATAACATGCAACTAACCCGAAACCAAACCCTAATCCTAATCCGATAGAAGTATATGTAGTTAATTATTATTACACAATACTTAAATTCATAATTACACTGTAACACTGACAGCTTAAAATAAAGTGTTACCAGATAAAGTGTAACCCAAAACACTTATGACTTATTTTCAGACTAAATATTTCTCTGTATGGGAATAATGAACAGAACATCAGTCGATTATCTATTCAAACTATACGTAGAGTATAACATGTTCCAGAGTGTGAAGCGGGTGAAATAATGACAGTCTTTTGAGGTTAGAGGCAAAAAATATCTAGAACAATTCAAACTAATGATTGGAATACACTTCAAAAATCTCTGAAGCTTGAATCCATTGTCCCGTTATCCACCTTCAAATTACTATTAGCGAATCTATTAACTGACCATTGCACAAGCTAACCCGATTCACACTTTGGCCATTAATACATTTATTTGTACATTCTAATCTATCATGGCTGTCTCTGTTTTTGTTTTGTTTCGATGTTTTTGCATATTCCCCATCCAGCAATGGTCACTTGCTATTTTGCAATTTTGCCACCTTTCATATTGTTCTAAGCATAGCACTTTGTACCTGACAACAGTACATCCTTATTAGACCTTTACATCTATTCCCTCCATTGATTGTATGGGACAGAGCAACGCCACTTTATCTATCAATCATTTACCTCCATATATTGACACTTTTTGCACTATTTGTATAAATTTGTAAATGTTCGATCTGCTGACCTGCATACTGCATTCCTACGCTTATTGTGTACTTCTTTGTCTTGTAATTATATGTGTAACTTTATGTTCTTTTGTACCTCGACGCTTCTATCTTGGCTAGGTCGCCATTGTAAATGAGAAAGTGTTCTCAATGTGCTCACCTGGTTAAATAAAGGTTAAAAAATATATAAACACAAACGATGAAGTGCAATTTCAGACCCAGACAATGACCTGGTGTAGAGTCACCTTCCCCGATCCGAACCAGTCGTCACTCGGGAACCAGTCCACGAGCTTGTGTGTGTCAGTGTGTGTCTGTGTGACCCTGTGTGTGTCTGTGTGACCCTGTGTGTGTCTGTGTGACCCTGTGTGTGTCTGTGTGACCCTTTGTGTGTCAGTGTGTGTCTGTGTGACCCTGTGTGTGTCTGTGTGTGTCAGTGTGACCCTGTGTGTGTCTGTGTGTGTCAGTGTGTGTCTGTGTGACCCTGTGTGTGTCTGTGTGACCCTGTGTGTGTCAGTGTGTGTCAGTGTGTGTCTGTGTGACCCTGTGTGTGTCTGTGTGACCCTGTGTGTGTCTGTGTGTGTCAGTGTGTGTCTGTGTGACCCTGTGTGTGTCAGTGTGTGTCTGTGTGACCCTGTGTGTGTCTGTGTGACCCTGTGTGTGTCAGTGTGTGTCTGTGTGACCCTGTGTGTGTCTGTGTGACCCTGTGTGTGTCTGTGTGTGTCAGTGTGTGTCTGTGTGTGTCAGTGTGTGTCTGTGTGACCCTGTGTGTGTCAGTGTGTGTCTGTGTGACCCTGTGTGTGTCTGTGTGACCCTGTGTGTGTCTGTGTGTGTCAGTGTGTGTCTGTGTGTGTCAGTGTGTGTCTGTGTGACCCTGTGTGTGTCTGTGTGACCCTGTGTGTGTCTGTGTGTGTCTCGACCCATTTCTCAGCCCACGAGGCTCTCGCTGCCCCATATATGAGGACCTGCTTGTAGACCACGGCCTGATTATTACGTTTGTGTGGTTATTTTCAGCCTGACGTCCAGTTTGGACACTGTAAACATGAGAGATGATGTCAGACGAGAAGTTCTGGAAGGGTCAGTGATGTGTGTTGTTCATCTGTCAGACAGTAAAGCAAACGATGAATGTCTCGCATGAGGCCCATCGGTCACGTCGAGCCGAAGACACACATCTAAAGTCTAATCTCTGCCCTGAATGTTCTCGATGTAGTTCTTCCATGTTTGAAGTCTCAGTGTGTTTCAATCAGCCAGGTCATAAAGTTTCATCTGGATCAGAAATATAAATCCATATTTTGCTATCCAGGATCATGTAATCCATCTCACAGTTGTGCGGCATCAAGCTCAACACTACAGCTATTGACTTATTTAGGGATGCACCGATATTACAATTTCCGCCGATACCGATAACCGATAATTCTTTATATTTGAAAGCCGATAACCGACATTATTGGTCGATAAATCCAAATCCAAATTTTTATGTAATATTTGAGAGCCTGATTACAAAAACACAAGTCTCACCATTTAAAGCCACGACCCAAACACACATTTATAATGTTCTCATGATAATCTTATGTAGCCGATATGACAGCGTTTGCACTGTATTTTCATTTTTTAAAGTGATTCCAATCATATTTCAAGCAATTCATAATCATCATGTTGAACAGTGGCATCTGAAGCGTCTCAGCTGAAGGAAATAATACACTATCAATCAGCTTTAATATATCAGCCAAACCTTCTTATCAAGCCGATAATGATAACATCAAATGAACATAAATCGGCTGATGCTGATATGGTGGCTGATATATCGTGCATTCTCTACATTTATTGATTTTAGCATTGCAAACAAACACAGCTTTGTCAAATGTTTAGTTAGTAAAGTGTGTTTGAGGTGCTGACGCAGTGATGTTCAGAGGTTTTGACAGTAAGTGTGTCTGAAGTGTACTTCGCCTTGCCAGTTAGAGAGAAAAACAGACAGTTTTCCCATTACATCTCACACCCCTAAACCTTCCCTTTTCCCTTAATCCGTATGGAAATATCAACACTCGACACGAAGAGCGCTCAGGAAAGCCTTCAAGTGTAGGGGCTTTTTAATTTGTCCATGTACATGCAGAAGCCAAGCACGAGCTGAAAATGAATTAATTAATTACGCAAATAAAAATGTAAAACGTCCCAAATCCAACGGCACATTTGAATGTTAAAGAGATTACGAGGTGGAACATCCTGACAGAGAGCACGTTTCCTATTAGCGTGTGGATTTGTGAATGAGGTGATTAAAGCTCTGACAGAAAAACCTCAGGATGTGTATTTCCATTTCCTCTGGCTCTCGTCATCTTTACTCTCGTTCAGGGACGTACAGTACACACGTCTATAACCCCCGATGGAGACTCAGCTGAAGTCTCTCAGGTGATAGTAGGAAAAAGCAGAGCGAACAAAACACTTATTCACTCGATTCCCTGGAACATCTGAAGGTCAGTTCAGGATGTTTACTCGTCATTGAACTGTAGTTGTACACTATTGTATCCGGATGTTTGTATTTCATAAAATATCACAGCAACACAAACACACTTTTCTAGCAGAATATCTGACGAAAAGAAACTTGTGAGGTTTGAAACGCTAAAACTTAATTGAAAAAAGTGTCACTTTGTGTTTGTGAATGTGCTAAAGTACACGTGTGTTTCCTCTGCTTCATCACTACACGCTTTCATGCATTTACTAATTAGAGCGAGTGAGATTTAATCAGATGAAATATATTCAAATATATTCTGATTAACTGACATGAATATAGTTTTATAGAGGAACGTTTGGCTGATGTTTCTCTGGATGATTTGGCATTTCCAGGCCTGGATGGAAACTGTGGACTTTGAGGTAAAATCCGCAAAATGTATTTAAATGAAGATTAGAGTACTGCACTGTTATTGGCAGCGGAGAGCATCATCATATTTCATCATCAAACACAAAAGGTGGATGATGTGTAGACGTTGATGAATGATGACAGACGGCGACAGACACTTTGTTTGGTTTTGTCGGATGTGTTTCAGAGCTTGTTTTCGCTGATTGAACATCCTAAATCTGCATTAGAGGTGACATTCTATATCTATGGGAATATATTATATACTGTAATGTATTCCTGTGATCAAAGCTGAATGTTCAGCATCATTACTCCAGTCTTCAGTGTCACATGATCCTTCAGAAATCATTCTAATATGATGATTAATGCTTAACCCTCATCCTAATCTCGGGTCATTTTGACGCAAAACTCTTTTTTTTATTTTTTATTAAAAGAATGTAGTGTTAATCAGAGGGGTCCAAGACCCCAGGACTTTTGTCGCACTTGAACCACGAATACACCACGTTTTGTGGTTGAAATTTCAAAAGGTAACAAATCCTTTTTTTTGACCCCCTTAGGAATGAATGGAATGTGAGGAATACTTCAGTACAAAAAAAAACAAAACTTAAAAATGCTCAAAATTCTAACTAAAAATGCTAAAACTTTACCAAAAAAATGTGTATCTGATGCATATTGAAGAGAAATGACTTTAGGACCCAGAGGAACAGCTCATTTACTCCATATAGAGATATAAGGCCATATAGACTCATGAAATATCATGTTATATTAGTTGTTTTCACAAGAGGTCAGCAAAGACAACAATGTAAGATATTTTGAGCTGAATTAAAAGTGTTATGCATGAAATTGTGATTTATTTTGAATTTAAGTTGAAAGAATGTAAGGAATGTGCTTAAATTACTATTTATTTATTATTTAGTGATCAAATCTAGTAATTTAAAGGTAAATCAAATAAAACATAAAAAATCTCCCAAAAAATTACTTTAAAAAAAGAAAAAGAAAATATCAAAAGGAAATAAAATAAGCATTCTGGCAAAAAAAAAGAAGTATCATTTTATGGCTTCAGGTCATTTTGACCAGCGAGGGAAAGATGTGTTAGTGCGAGACGTTTATTATTATTATTATCAATGTTGAAAACAGTTGTGCTGCTTCATATTTTTGTGGAAACATCAGAGGAGATGATGGTGTTCAGTATAAACTATATAACTGGTATAATGGAGTTGTGAGTATAAGCTCACCTGTACCATCCGTCTGTAGACGTGCATGAAGAACCTGAAGTGAGAAGTCTCGAGACACAGAGCCGATGCCGTTCGCCCGCAGGACACTCAACGCTTCTAGTGGAAACTCCAACAACATCCGGTCAGCGAGAATCACCACACACTCACCAGGGTCTGGAGAACACACACACACACACACACACACACAGACATTCAGCACTTTTATTTTAGAGATGACCTATTATGCCAAATCAACAGGTTTTCCTGCTGGAATGTTGATTATTCTCCTCATATTCTCCATTGTTGCGGCTCCTCTCTTCCCAGTCTGTCAGTAACGCTCTGTTTACTTCCTGACTCTATGAAGCCCCTCCTTCTGAAAAGCACACTGTGCTCTGATTGGTCGGCTGGAGCAGTGTGTTGTGATTGGTTGAGCGCTTCGAGTGTGTTTGGGAAATGCCCTGCTCCTTACCATAACCACCAGTTTAACACACTACTAACTAACTCAACCAGGCCCCGCCCCTTTATTCTGCGTATGAATTATTATAATGAGGAATATTGTGACGTGTTCGTTCCCAGAAGAAACTCAAGACTACAATGGAGGCGTTTCAGGAGTTCAGGAACACTGACACTGATATAGAGAAGAGCTGGAGCTTCTTCATGATCACACAGCAACATTACACACTGGAGGAAGATGAACATGTAAAATCGAATTATAGGTCTTCTGAAGTTCCATGAATTATGCATAAGATGGTTCAGTTAGCTTCAGTGAGCTTTATATTTACTTTATTTATTGTGAGCTTTACATTGCATGTGGGGATTTTTTATTGGTGCTTATTTTACAGCTAAAGATGGACTTGATCTCAGACTGATCAATATTTCAGCCCTTAAAAGCTCCTCAGATGTCATATTCAATCTCCATATCAAACATCTTCTGATGTGCACATATCAATACAAACTCGTGCCGATACGCTCTCCTGAGAAACATTTTCCGACAGTGTTAGTAACAGCCGCTGAACACATGGAGAAAGCTAGTAGAGACATTTATCTAGTTTTAAGCTAGTCTAGCATTTATCTGATCAAAAATACAGTAAAATAGTGAAATATTATTGTAATGTAAATCATCTGTTTTCTATGTGAATATATAGTAAAGTGTAATTTATTCCTGTGATCAAAGCTGAATGTTCAGCATCATTACTCCAGTCTTCAGTGTCACATGATCCTTCACAAATCACTCTAATATGATGATTTGATGCTCAAGAAACATTTATGATTATTATCAATGTTGAAGGCAGTTAATGCTAATGCTAATCTCCATTCTAGACGTGTTCTGTCTGTCCAGGGTGTCGTACCCGGCAGAGGTTTCTCAGTGGTTTTCTCCTCCTTGTCTTTGGCTCGGGCCGATGTGGAGATGGAGACGGACGGGGAACGAACACTGATAAGACAGAAGAGGAAATTAGAGAAAGATGAGGGCAGATCATCATATAGTTCACACAGGACGCTTCAAATGGAACAGAAATGAACAGAAGGCACATTTATACGTGCAATAACTCGTTACCAAAGTCAAATATGATTTTCCCGCCCCCAGATTCATGAGATTATGAATGTGAGTGTGTTTTAGTACCTAAAGCATGAAAAGTCAAACTGTGAGAGAACAGGGTGCAGGTATTTCTCCATTTCCTCGAGCAGTGCTTTAAAACACTCGTCCAGCTCTCCAGCTTTCCCTTCCTGTATAAACAGAGCGAAAGAATACATTTTTCCATATTGAAAGATGCTTTTCATGTTTTGTTTCCTCATTAAAGCTCGTGAACGGAGTCTCACGTGTGTCTGTGCTCTCAGATGTTTGAACTCTTCCAGGTGTGTGTGGAGCTTCAGTAGAGATGATCTCTGAACACAGGCCTTGACCAATCTAGAGCAGATCAGACCACCTATAGAACACACACACACACACACACACACACACACACACACACACACACACACACACGTACGTCAGCGCTCTCTAGCATCTCCACCTCACCAAACCTGGGCAAAACACACTGCCTGATAATGCAAACAACTGTAGAAAGCATGCACATAAAAAACACTAATTAAACTCACAACCAAATTATATATATATATTAGTGGTGGGCCGTTATCGGCGTTAACGTGCTGCGTTAACGCGAGACTCTTATCGCGCGATAAAAAAAATATCGCCGTTAATCTATTCTCCAAGTTGGGTTGGGAGATGGCTCTATACTACACAAGCTATGATGACGCAATCTACCCGCGGCCGCGAGGTAAACCCGGCTGCAACGCATATTCGTCGTCATCTTAAGTAAACACGGCTGAAAGTGAAAGCTGGTGAGAAAGATCGGTGCAACATCCATTATTTGGACTTGGTTCGGGTTTAAGCCGTCAGACGAGCAGCAGCAAACTAAATACAGAGTGTGTGGGGTAAAGCCTGTTTTATGCTTCTGCGTCGAATCGACGGCGTACCCCCGCGGACCCCTCTGCGTCGACGCGAACCTCGACGCGACCCCTCCGCCGTAGCTTGACGTGCACCTCCAAAAAATTGTAACTACGCGTCGCGGTGACGCAGACCGCAGGGGCTGTGATTGGTCAGATTATACATCATTTCCGGAGTAAAATATATTAAAATAGAAAACAGTCATTTTAAATTGTCATAAAATATGTTTTGTTTTATTGTTTTTTATATACTAAACACAGCCTTGGTGAGCAGAAGAGACTTCTTTTAAAAACATTAAAAATCTTACCGATCTAAAACTTTTGACCGGTAGTGTATATGTATATATTTATATATATTCTTTTCTTTTTTTGTTGTTGCTAGAAATAAACTTCAATCAATCAAATCAATGTTTGTTTTGAAAAAAAGTTTGTTGTTTATTTACAATACAATGTTCACGGGTACATCATGGATATCAAGTAATTAACCAAGTCTGCCACGGGACACTACATTATCCTGCCATGGCACCGTGGTCGAACCCATTTTGTAGCCCAACCCGGTGATCTTTGCACCCGAAGATAAAATCTTTAAAGTCACTGCCAGTCTCTGAGCGAGGTCAATAGGCATACTGTGTGTAGTCTGATGCTGTATTAACGGCTTTAAACGATGAACAAGATCGTCAAATCGACCTTTCGACATCCGAAAATACTTAAAGTGCATTTCTTCGTCCAAGTCCCTCAGCGGTCGAACAACCGTAACAAATTCGCCAATCCTTCCCCTGTCTTCGTGCACTGGTCGTACAGACCACCTTCGCTGACGTCTTTTTCTTCTACGATTAAACATTTGCAATAAAATCATTTGTTGATTAGCTCCAGCTGCAACAACACTCTCTCTCTTTCGCTCGCCATTGTCGGAAATGAAAAAGCGGAACCGGCGCATGGAACCAAAACAAACTAGGAAAGAGATTCGCGAACCACACCACCCCCCTAGCGTTCTGGCGGTGAAATGCACCGCGATGCAACGCAACCCGACGCAGAACCATAAAACGGTCACGACGCCGTTGGAGTGACGGCGTAGCTACGCCGTGGAGTTGACGCAGAAGCATAATGAGGGCTTAATCCGTTCGACTACCTCAAATTCAAAACGAAACATGATATCACTGAATACCAGCGCGCGCGTATTATTCCCATTCCAATATATCTTAGTGGTGTAGCACATAATCTCGATTTTAAGAATCGTTGTTGTGTTTCTTTTTAACTGAAAAGACATCAGTTAGACAATATTCTAATTTTAAATTTGGGGTTTCATAAGCTCCAAGCCATAATAAACATTAGACCTACTTAAGTCTCTGCAGCTAGTGTACTTAAATTTTATTTATCTGCAAAATTATGTTGTATACTTACAGTTTTGCACAATATATGTTCTCAAAACTACATACACCCTTTAAAAAAAAAATACATTTAGCAGTTGTTTAGCATGGGTCTGTGTAATCTGTTCTGAAATGGTTTTATTATAATATACTGTATATCGTTATCGCAAGAGGCTGCAATGTATATCACAATATCGATTTTAGGCCATATCGCCCATCCCTAATTGATAGCCTATAGTAGTTGATAATAACATAGGCCTACCTAATGTTGCCTACGGACGGTAACAGTACAGTAGTAACCTTTTACAGTCTATGAGTAGAACAGCTTTCTCAAGCAGTTTGTGATGCATTTTGGAAACAGGAGATGAGCCCCTGGTCTAATGCGCCACCTGGCTTGAGAAACCCGTTCTCAAAGACTTACTTTTATAGTCATTATTTGGGTAGCACACATATTCTGAATGCCTTCGGCAGAATTCAAATGAGCCATTTTAATCTAGATTAATCTAGATTAATTTCTAAATTAATCTAGATTAATCTAGATTAAAAAAATTAATCTATGCCCACCTCTAATATATATATATATATATACTAGCACTCAAAAGTTGGGGGTCAGAAGACTTTTTTACAGATATTAATACTTTAATTAATCAATGATGCAGTAAATTGATCAAAAGTGACAGTAAAGTCATTTATAATGTTACAAAAGATTCTATTTCAAATAAATGCTGTTCATTTCAACTTTCTATTCATCAAATAATCATGAAAAATTAAATGTATCACAGTTTCCACAAAAATCTGAACTGTTTTCAACACTGATAATAATCATAAATGTTTCTTGATCATCAAATCATCATATTAGAATGATTTCTGAAGGATCTCATTTTATTCATGCAAAATTGAATTTATTAACCTTTAATATTATTATTAGTATTAGTATTGGTTACACTTTATTTGAAGGTGCTCTTGTTACAGTGTAATTATATACGTAAATAAGTATCGAGTAATATTAATAAACAACATGAACTTTCTATATAATCAGGCTACGGTGCATCATTTACTTTTATAACTATAGTAAATACATGTGAGATACGCAACAGGGACACTGTAAATGTATTACTCATAACTAAGCCTGTGTCTGCAATGAAAATAGGGAAAATGTAAAAAAACAAAGTAAAAGTGAGCTGGACGGTTACCTGTCACACTCTTTCCTTTCTGAGTCTCAGTGGCTTTAACCCTCTCGTAGAACCCGCCGTACAGCACAGAGCTACACCATCACACAACACACACCAGTTCATAGAGTTAAACAGAATAGAAAAGAGAAATGAAGAACAGAGCAGTGTAAAATGCAGTTAAACTAAACAAAATAGAAAAGAGTAAAATACAACAGAGCAGAGTAGAACAGAGAATAGAATACAGTAAAACAGAACAGAATAAAATACAGTAGAATAGAATAGAGTGTAGAGCATGGTGTTTGATTTGGTTTGTAATGTGACTACAGTCTTTACAGCTGGAATTACCGGTAAATATGTTTCAAATTCAATTTAGTTGAAGCTGCTTTGAAACAGTTTGTAAAGCATAGATCTAAACGCACATTTCCATAATAGAATAGAATGTGTCCTCCCACCTGTCCTCTGAGTGCTGGAGCAGCAGGATCCGGAAGTTAGGAGGCATTTCTCCCAGAATCCTCAGGTGGTTTGGGTTGATGGTCAGGTGACTGAAGGCCTGAAAGAGCGATGAGACACATGAAGCGTGAATCCTGATCAGATCACAGTCTAAACTCAAACACTTCTACTCAATTCATCTCTGTATGTGTTTCTCCGGTTTCTCCGGATGAATCGCTTCTGATTGAATTAGTTTCATCATTTGTAATCATAAAGTCTAAGTCTGCTAAAAGAATAAATGAATATGAATATGAGCAGCCTAAAGGACTTTAAAGGAGCGACACACTAGACGTACTGTATCAGCATATGGAAATATCGCAGAAATATATATATATATATAAAAATTTTTTTTAAAAGATTTCACAAATAAGTTTATTAATTTAAGTAAAACTTAAAAAAAGTCAACTGTAAAACTGTATTATGTACAGTAAAGTTCTGGCAACCACAGCTGCTGTTTTTACTGTACATTTCACTTTTTTATATTGCATGTATTGCAAACTTGAACTACACAGCCAAAAATGACATGCATATACACAAAAATGACATGCATATATGCACAAAATGACATGCATATGCACAAAATGACATGCATATACACAAAAATGACATGCATATGCACAAAAATGACATGCATATACACAAAAATGACAAGCATATGCACAAAATGACATGCATATGCACAAAAATGACATGCATATGCACAAAAATGACATGCATATACACAAAATGACATGCATATGCACAACACGACATGCATATATACAAAAATGACATGCATATGCACAACATGACATGCATATGCACAAAAATGACATGCATATGCACAAAAATGACATGCATATACACAAAATGACATGCATATGCACAAAAATGACATGCATATGCACAACATGACATGCATATATACAAAAATGACATGCATACATACACAAAAATGACATGCATATGCAAAAAATGGCATGCATATACACAAAAATGACATGCATATACACAAAAATGACATGCATATGCACAACGTGACATGCATATACACACATGACATGCATATACACAAAAATGACATGCATATGCACAAAAATGACATGCATATGCACAAAAATGACATGCATATACACAAAATGACATGCATATGCACAAAAAACGACATGCATATGCACAAAATGACATGCATATACACAAAAATGACATGCATATGCACAAAAATGACATGCATATACACAAAAATGACATGCATATACACAAAAATGACATGCATATACACAAAATGACATGCATATACACAAAAATGACATGCATATACACAAAAATGACATGCATATACACAAAAATGACATGCATATACACAAAATGACATGCATATACACAAAAATGACATGCATATACACAAAAATGACATGCATATACACAAAAATGACATGCATATACAAAAAAATGACATGCATATACAAAAAAATGACATGCATATACACAAAAATGACATGCATATGCACACAAATGACATGCATATACAAAAAAATGACATGCATATAAAAAAAATGACATGCATATGCACAAAAATGACATGCATATACAAAAAAATGACATGCATATACACAAAAATGAAATGCATAAACACAAAATGACATGCATACTATGCTGAAGGACCACATGTAGTGTGAACGGCTCATGACAGGGTGAGTGCATTAACATGAACAGGCTGTCAGTGAGTACCTTAGACAGACGGCCGAGCTCTCGACTCACTGCTGTCAGCACACCGTCAGGTCTGTGACCCTGTGAAGACAGCAGCTTCTCCCGCAGGTTCATCAGCACACACACCTGAGACTCACTGACACCAGAGCAGATCGAGAGCAGGACGGAGCACATCTCAGCACAGCACACACCGCTCTGAGATCAGAGCAATATTCATCAGCACACACACACTCACACATCACACACAAACACTAAAGCATTCAAATGACTGCGTGATGACAGAGTGAGTTATGAACACACACCTGCAGTAGAGCGAGGAACTGTCCGCTGGCGCCGAGGTCAAACTGACCGTGACACTCCAGCAGATCTGAGCACACAGGAGGAAGAAGATGAGGAAGGTCGTGATGAAGACTCAGACTCACAGACTGACTGAGAGTTTCACTGGCCTGAGCCAACAGCCGCTGCGCTGTCCTCTGCTTGCTCTGATAACACACACACACACACACACTTTTTAATATTGCAAACTTATACACAGCCAAAAATGGCATGCATATGCACAAAAATAACATGAATGTGTGTGTGTGTGTGTGTTTGTGTTTGATGGCTAGGTTAGTGTAAGGGGACAGAATATACAGTTTGTACAGTATAAAAACCATTGTCTATGGAGGTCCTCACAAGTATAGCTAAACAAACATATGTGTGTGTGTGTGTGTGTGTGTGTGTGTGTGTGTGTGTGTGTGTGTGTGTGTTTGAGTGTGTGAGTGTGTGTGTGCACATGTACCTGCAGCTCTGCACTTTTGCCTGCACATCGTTGTGTGTGTGTGTGAGTGTGTGTGTGTGAGTGTGTGAGTGTGTGTGTATGAGTGTGTGAGCGTGTGTGTGTGTGTGTGTGTGTGTGTATGTGTGAGCGTGTGTGTGAGTGTGTGTGTGTGTGTGTGTGTGTGTGTGTGTGTGAGTGTGTGTGTGTGTGTGTGTGTGTGTGAGAGCATGTGTGTGTGCGTGTGAGTGTGTGTGTGAGTGTGTGTGTGTGTGTGTGTTTGAGTGTGTACATGTACCTGCAGCTCTGCACTTTTGCCTGCACATCGTCTCTTCTCAGTTTCTGTCTTCAGTTGTTCCTCTTCATTATAGTCCTGGTTTTCCCGTCTCTCTGTCCCGTCCTCATCCTGGTGGAACAGCTCATATTGAGTCCATGTCAATCAATGACAGTCTGGAGAAAAGCGTCTTCAAGAGGGTGTATTAATGCCGAGCGAACAGGTGGAGAAGAATGAAAATCTATACTGACTGACAGAAAGCTTATTTTCCTCTCAGACCCTCTTAACTACACGATGTGAATATATAATGATGCTGCTGGTGGGAGACTGTCATTTTCAAGGACAAATGACAAAAACGATTTTTTTTATCATTATAACAAGGTTTCCATCGATGTTTAATGATCTTTTTTCGACCTTTCTAGTCATTCACTCACTGCTTAACCACCATAGCTTAACGCATCGTTGTAGAAACTAACCAGCCAGTCACGACTGTTTCCCAAAACCGGTCAGTCGTTAAAACCACATTATTTCAACAATATAGGGCTGTCGAGCTGTAGTTCCAGTCACATAAACTGTGTTTCAGGGAAAAGCCTCATCATTCAACTATGATGCGTTTGGGAAACACAGCCCTGATCAATTAGTAAAGCAATTAAGCGGATTCATTGACCAAAAAATGCCTTAAAACAGCAAATCATGCACAAATTGGACATGTAAAAATTAAACAAAAATGTAAAAAATACACTAACTATTGTGAAATATTATTGTAATGTAAATCAGCTGTTTTCTATGTGAATATACAGTAAGTGTAATTACTGAATTTTCAGCATCATTACTCCAGTCTTCAGTGTCACATGATCCTTCACAAATCACTCTAATATGATGATTTGATGCTCAAGAAACATTTATGATTATTATCAAATACTATTTTTGTTGAAACTGTGATCCATTTTATTTGTCAGGATTCAAACAGCATTTATTTTATTTAAAGGATGTATCAGTGATTTCAGGCCCAAACATAAATGATCACATTCATCTAATCTTTCCTAACGATCCGCTGGCTGCCCGCCCCATAAGCATGGCGTCAAAACACCGCGTCTCTGTAGGAAGCCTAGGCTCTGAGATCTGCACACAAAAACAATTGGTTTCACCAACCACTCAAAACCAAAACAAATAGAGTTCCAACCAATCACCGACAGGAGGTGGGTGTTGTGAGGTTTTGCGCTCGTGCACGGCTGCACGCGAAGTCGGAGCTGAAGAAGAAGCCAGCGTCTATCAACGAACAAGAGAAATTGAACATGGCTGAGTCAATCCCCAAGAGGAGGAGGAGGATTAGGGTGAGGGAATACCATCGTGTTTATTCCAAGACACGAATAGTTACCGGGAAGGCTTTCGAAAGGTGGAGAGAACTTAAAGAACTGAACATTTTTAAATCGGACGACGAGGTTTCACTGTTTCTTCTGGACAGGTGAGTGGCTGCTAGTGCTGACTTGTTTGGATGTGAACTGTGTGTGAAAATATCCTTCTTGAAAAAATATGAAATGCGCGTGCATGATCGTTATTTTCATGATGCACGAAACGGGAGGGAGGGAGGGAGGGGGAGCTAACTTGGTTTGTTTGGGATCTCACTTCAAACACAAACAGAAGTGACGTCACCCTAGCCTGGTAATCCCAAACTCTGCTACTTCGCTTTGCTTCGTAGACAGAGTCTGAAGTTTAAAATCATTGGTTACCCGTAAGCCAATCACATAACGTTTGGTTATGACGTGTGTTATGCGCTGGCTCAGCCGCATCGAACTTCCACTGTAAACACATGTATGATGCGAAAACAAAACCATCGAGCGAAATACCGTAGTGAACATGGCTGTGAACGACTTTTGCAGATTATGTGAAGTAAATCTACGCATCCACGGTACAATCAGCGTCTATACGTCACGGCTCTCAGCCTGCCCTCTGTTCGTTGATTGGCCGGCTGTTTTGAGGCCGGAGGAAAACTAGGAGATAGGTCGCTATCTCAGACTGAGTACAGAAGCGAACTGAAATTTAGTGGAAGTACGAAGTCTGATGTAGTCAAGCTAACGTCGCCCACAATCGCAGATACAACCTTTAGGGCCCTATTTTAACGATCTGAAACGTAAGTGTCAAGCGCAAAGCACAAGTAACTTTGTGGGCGGGTCTCGGCGCTGTTGCTATTTTCCCCGCGGGATAAATGACTCTTGCGCCAGGCGCAAATCTAAAATGGGTTGGTCTGAAGTAGCTTCATTACTCATAGGTGTGGTTTGGGCGTAACGTGAAATAAACCAATCAGAGCGTCATCTCACATTCCCTTTAAGAGCAGACGCGCTTTTTCCATAGCGGATTGCTATTGTAACGGCGGATTTGCCAGACGCACGCCAGGAGCGGTTCACAGCCGAGGAGACCGACGCTCTCGTCACGGCCGTAAAAGAGAGAAGTTACATTGAAATGGAGAAACCCACCCAAATTAACTTCGGTTAAACAGGCGTATGATAATTTGGGTAAATGTGTAAGCTAGATGTATGCTTTTATAATAAATCGTCTATCTATCTATCTATCTATCTATCTATCTATCTATCTATCTATCTATCTATCTATCTATCTATCTATCTATCGTAATAATGTATGATTTGCAAAAATGAAAACTGCCGCTTCTGTGTAGATGAGAGAATCAAAGTGTATGCGCGTTGTGCACATGCTACATTGATTATGGCCAAGCATGCGCCCTTAAAATAGCATATGAATAACATGCGCAACCCGCCACTGACTTTAAACTATTTTTTCCTGGTTAGTGGCGCAATTGTTTTCTAAACCTGCAAAATAGCATGAAGGAACGTTTGCGCCGGAACACGCCTCCTCTTTGTGCTGAACCGCCCCCGGGAGCGCAAGTGTATTTCCTAACTTACCGACGTGCTTCTGTGGAGGGAAAACTTGCGCTGGGTGCAAGATAGGGCCCCATATGTATTTATACTGTCACTTTCTATCAATTTAAAGGATCCTTGCAAAATAGAAGTAACAAATGACTTCCACTTTTCATCATATGCATTATATGAGAGTGTGTAATATTATAAAATATTGTAGAGTAGTGCATAACTAGAAAACATGGAATTTCCATGACATTTAAAGGGCATTTTAAGCAGTCGGTGTGTGTGTGTGTGTGTGTGTGTGTGTGTGTGTGTACCGTGATGGGCTTGTCCCACAGTGTGCACGGGTACAGCGGGTCTCTCTGCTGGGCTAGTATTCTCAGACACCTTCCCAGCATGCCGAGGGAACGAGCCCTGGTCTCCACACAGTCCAGCGAGAGCGAACAGACAGATGAGAGGAGTGTCAGAGCGTCCTGAGCCAGAGAGAGTCCCACAGCAGACCAGTCCTGAGAACACACACACACACACACACACACACACACACACACACACACACAGGACAAGTGTGAAAACCCACATGCAGATAAACCAGATGACAGTTCTGGGGAAAAGATTTCAGATCTAGGTGATCTAGTATGCATCGCATACGCCCCCCGATCAATGCCATAAAAACACAGTTTCTTCATCAGACTTACTGATAGTTCATCGCGTTTTGAGTATGGCACGCTTCTCCAGTAAAGACGCCCTTCAGATGATTCTGGACAGCGAGGAAGTTGTTTCCTCAGAGGAAGATTGTAACTCAGACTACAAACGGCAGCATTTTGAAGAGCGAATTCCGCCGAGGACACAATTTCGGAGTAAGTTTTACTTAAAAGTCTTTTGTCTTTTATTTTTCGTGTTCGCATTTATGAGGAAAAAACAATATTACGTGACAGTTCTCCATTATGGACGCGAGCGCTCTGAAAGCCACTAAAAGACTTTCAAACTTTCACAGAGACCTCAAAACAGAAACTACAAATCCTTTCTTTAAAACGAATTTCGTTTTGTATCAATTGTATCTTAATTTTAATAATTTTTTCATTAACAAATTTCCTGGATTTAAAGTAAATATAGGCTAGCAATCACAAATAAGGTGCTTGAACTGGAGATCATCATTAACCAGACCGTAGCCTACTCGCCTCACATGTCTAAAAAATGTGAAATATATTTACAGAAAGCTGGTTCTAAACAAAACCATCCAAAACAAAAAACTATGTAGCCTAATAAATGTGCATTTCTCCGGTGCGTTCACTAGCCTACTGCGAAGATCGCGAGTCAATAGCCTATCGTCAACTTCATCTTTGCCAGAAGTTAAATTTAAATTGCGTGTGTGAATGAATGATGATGTTTTAGCAAACTGTATTGCTATACTGAGGAAAGGAAAATTCGACTGAAATATGTTGAAATAAAATGTAGGCTATTTGTATAAGCAACGTATTAAACTGCAAATTAACAATATGCCCTAATATTTCATGAAAACAACGTTACAGTCAGGCGAAATATGAAAGACAACATCTTGTTGACTAGATTTGGGTACAGTTTTTACTGTAGAATATACTGCCACGTCAAATAAGCTTTTGTTTAGCAATTTCTATATCTATTTTTGTCAAAAATAAAGTCATCAACTAAGATGTTAGCTGTTCCAATGTTGACTATATTCAAACTAATGAATACATAGATAAAATGTAGGCCTATAATCATTTTTTTTTACAAAGAAAGAGTACACTTGAAATATTGTTGAAATTGTAATTATTGTTGTAATTGTAACCTTTTTAATAAAATAGCAAAACATATTTACAAGATAGATGTAAGCAAAATCTTAAATGGTCAATATAAGTCTTCTTCTAAATATATATTTTGTCCTTGCATTGTGGCTCAGTCAGTTTCACACCTGAGTGAATGGCTAATTATGCAGAGTGGGTGGGACATTGTATTCTAAGGTGTAAACCACTCCTTGTTCACGCCCCCCTCGCATATTGGCTTTCCAAGCAAAACCTGTTTTACATCAATTTAAATCAATGTATGGTTTTATGTGAACGATAAAGCAAGACTATTTTCACATAATTTTGAAGAAAAAACTCTAGGCGAGGACATCCATTAGTCAAAAGTCTTATTGACACATATTTACTATGTGTTTTGTGGCCTTATTTCAGAAATGTTAGTTTTTAGTTTTTTCAATAACCACGCATAAACATTATTCTCTCAAAAATGAAAACATGTACATGCACGTGGCTCACATATTATTGTAGTCCTGTTTGTGCTATATAGAGTGAATTTACACCTTTGCCATTAATATGTTTATATGCAACTGAAAAAAGCACAAATGTCAGGGCATGTCAGAACATCTCAAGGGCCCCAAAAACAGCCCAGACCCCAGAGGGTTAATTTGATGAAAGGCAAGTACAAACTTTCACAGGAAAAATCTAAAAGTCAGCTCCAAAAACTTCCAAAAAGAAAATCCAAAAAGTCCACAAAGTAAATCCAGAAGGGATACAGAGATGTTCTCGAGAGTCAACACAAGAGAAGAGGAATAGTTCCAGCAGGAAGATCTCAAAACTTCACAAAGAAAGAAGATCCAAAATATTCAAAAAGCAAATGTCAAGAAAACAAAACACAGGAACCTTTCCAGGAACACACAGTAGATTTTAAAGCAGTCAACAAGCAGAGCAAGAGCATGAGCTCGACGTGATCATGGCACGAGAAACAGTGAGCGAAGCACTCATGAGAAGAGTGAGTGAAGACAGGACTAGTTTACCATGGAGAGGTGGAGTACAGTGAGTATTACCAGAGCTTCTCAGTGATTTTAGTCTCGTTCAAACCCCGTTCAAACCCCCCGCACGGGATCAGCGAAGCCTGTGATTTTACTCGAATTTACTGACGTATCTCCTGGATATGATGTCAATAGGCTATTTCTTGGAAATGTCTTGTTATTATAGGTCTGGCTGTATGATATATCATAAACAGAGGAATGCTCCTCACTGCATGCTGATATACATGTCATCTCCATCTAATAACTCTTTGTGTGTTTGCTCTTCTGATGGTGTTTCTCTTTCTGCAAACTGTATAGTTGTGTGGTGTATAGCGATATGACCCAGCACACAAAACACTATCAAAACACTTCATTATTCACGAAAGATGGATAAAAAAGCACACAGGAAACAAAAACCTTGAAAAAATTATAAACGACTCGCCAGATCACAGAGAAGCGACTCACACGGGACTAAGATCATCACGTGACCTCAGTGTTCAGCTAAATATGGGCGGTCATTTGCGGGGGAATTTTTACTTTACAAATTACAGACATGGGCGATTCGCACGGGATTAAGATCACAGACGACCTCCGCAATTATTACACATGACTAGAGGTCACCAGGTCATACTCATCCCGTGAGAATAGGGCTCATGTCAGTAAAGATTATGGGGAATTTTACCTTCTGGATAATATAGACCAGTTGAAAAATGTAATTAAATATTCCGTCATTTCCTGTTTAGAAGTAGTTTCCACACAGCATTCACATCAGAAAACGTCTTCCATTTAAGGATTATGGAGGCCACTGTGCTCTTAAGTGCAGCAGACATTTTTTTGTAACCTTGGCCAGATCTGTGCCTTGCCACAATTCTGTCTCTGAGCTCTTCAGGCAGTTCCTTTGACCTCATGATTCTCATTTGCTCTGACATGCACTGTGAGCTGTAAGGTCTTATATAGACAGGTGTGTGGCTTTCCTAATCAAGTCCAATCAGTATAATCAAACACAGCTGGACTCAAATGAAGGTGTAGAACCATCTCAAGGATGATCAGAAGAAATGGACAGCACCTGAGTTAAATATATGAGTGTCACAGCAAAGGGTCTGAATACTTAGGACCATGTGATATTTCAGTTTTTCTTTTTTAATAAATGTGCAAAAATGTCAACAATTCTGTGTTTTTCTGTCAATATGGGGTGCTGTGTGTACAATAATGAGAAAAAAAATGAACTTAAATGATTTTAGCAAATGGCTGCCATATAACAAAGAGTGAAAAATTTAAGGGGGTCTGAATACTTTCCGTACCCACTGTATATATAAATATAGGTTATATGTGTTTGTGCACGTGATATCAGGAAGCAGCGTAACACACACACGAGGACAGGAGTGACGGCGGTGTGTAAATCGAGTTACTCTCACACTTCTGCTAGTGTTACTGAGATCTCCTATCCAGTGCGAACTGGCCATTAATATTACAGACGTTACACCCTCTCTCTCTCACACACACACACACACAAACACACTCACCCTCTCATGTTCAGTGAGATCAGCGCTGATGAAGTCCTCCACTGCTCTCTCCACTGAGCACTTCCTGTCCCGGCTGATGGACTTCCTGTTCTCCTCGGCACACTGGAGGTCCAGCATGAACAGGGTCAGATCAGCCAGAGCCAGTCTCAGACACACACACACACGCACCGCAGGGAGGTTACGCCAGCCGGACTGCAGGAGACACACACACACACACACACACACACACACATGAGAACATCACAACTTCATTCTGATCTGCATCAGTGTGGATGTCTGACACTGAACCAACATTGTGTGGGCATTTCCTCAGAGGCCGCGGAGGCATGGTTCTGGACTCGTGTTTTGTTTTCTTCTTACTTATTTAAATCCAGATCATTGATTTCATATTGATCATCATATTATACAGTATATATATATATTGATAATCATTGCCTTATATATATATATATTTTGATGAACATTACCGAAACAAGCAAACATTTACATACTTGATGAATCATTCAAATACAGAACATGATCACACTACTTGAAATGTCTTATGTAACTGAAATAATTAGTTTGCGATCTTTATCTGTGAGCGTGCACAAGCATGGAAACCAAACTCAGTAAAAGTGCATCTGATTTGTTTCCCACAAACACTTTTGCCAGAGCAATCCCGCTGTAAATCTGTGTTAGAAGAGCGAACGCTGAACGAGTTATGAATTATTCATCAGGGTCAAAGACGGAGGAAATGGAGGATGAAAACAGGAAGTGACCCGGTCTTACAGGAACGACCGGTTCACAGATGAGTTACGTGACCAAACACACTTCTTTTGTTCATTTACTTCTTCAATCTTAAAGTCCCCCTGTGATGAAAATCCAGTGTTTAATGTAGTTTATGTGTCTATGTGGTGTTTTTAATGTGCTTTAAGACAAACCCTGTGTAGATTCATAAGTCGACAGCATTGCTGAGTATTTCCTCCTTAAAACTGCAGTGAACCAAAGACAGTCTCAAAAACACGCTTTGAAATCGCTGGTGTTTCTGACG
>NW_028118414.1:62500-72500 GCF_965113295.1 Leuciscus leuciscus
TTTGTCTTGTTTCCAGTCCAAATATCTAAACATTCTTAAATCAAGATGCATTTACTAGAGGAGTAAAATGCCATAAGATAATATATCTTGTTTTCTAGTGAAATAAATAAAAATTAAGTGAGTTTTTGCTTAAAACAAGCTAAATGATCTGACAATGGGGTCAAAATAATAATGTTTCTGTTTGAATTAAGATTATTTGTCTTACCCCCATTGGCAGATAATTAAGCTTGTTTTAAGCACCAATTCACTTAATTTTGATGAATTCCCCCAGAAAACAAGACATAATATCGTATGGTATTTTACTCATCTAGTAAATGCATCTTGATTTATGAATTTTTAGATATTTGGACTGGAAACAAGACAGAAACACTGAGTAAGAGAAGCATGTCTGCAGTGTGTGAAGCAGCACATGACTGGGACTTGTTAAGGTAGCACATGATTGACCGAAATTACACTGTGAATTACACACTGCAGGAAAAATATCTACAATTAATATCTTTACAACAAAATACATTTGAGAGGCATTCATTTTCTTTTCTCGTAAGATAAATTATATTGGTGATTGACTGATTGTAGGGACCATGAAAATGACATTTAAAAATACTTTCTATGCTAAAATGCATTTAATGACTTTAAACACACCCATTCAAACATGTGCAGTCAGTATGACATTTTTTTTTATAATGACAAGGACTCATTAAATTGATCAAAAGTGACAGTAAAGACATTTATAATGTTACAAAAGATTCTGTTTTAAATAAATGCTGTTCTTTTGAGCTTTCTATTCATCAAAGAATCCTGAAAAATAAAATGTATCACAGTTTTCACAAAAATATGAACCGTTTTCAACATTGATAATATTCATAAATGTTCTTGAGCATCAAATCATCATATTATACTGATTTCTGAAGGATCATGTGACACTGAAGACTGGAGTAATGATGCTGAAAATTCAGCTTTGATCACAGGAATAAATTACACTTTACTATATATTCACATAGAAAACAGATGATTTACATTACAATAATATTTCACTATTTTTACTGTATTTTTGATCAAATAAATGCAGCATTGGTGACTTCTGTGACTTCTGAACGGTAGTTCACTTCATTTAAATAATGATTTTACATTAAATCTAGTGCAATATGTGTTATTTATCAGAGTGTTATGAGTTAATTAATTGGTCTTAAATCAGAAACATAAAAATATGATTTCTCCAGGTATAAGTTGCCTATCATTACACAAAAGGTCTTATTTTTTCCCATCCAAAAATCTGTTCAAATCTGAGCTCACACTGATTATTGGCAGATGTTTTAATAATTAAATGTCTTACTTTATTTCCTAACAGACATTTGTGTAGTTTACTAACAAAACATGAGACTTCTCATACAACAATCATTCAGCATTTTCAAAGCGTAGTTCCTTCATCGTGTGTGTTTGTCCACGCTCACCTCGGCTGTCAGGTGTGTGTGATTCAGCAGGACTTTAGCCGGCTCAAACAGGTTCATACTGATACACACATCAGCCTTCGCCAGCCAGTGTCCGGTTACTGTCCTTGTTCTCGGATCCTCTTCAGCCAACAGCGTCTGACAGGGTTCAGTGTGTTAGTGTGACATTAAACACATCAGAAAACATCACAAAATAGCTCGATTCCCAACTTATTTTCACTCACATCGTCTTGCTACTAAACCATTAATCATTTACACTGCAAAAAAATGCTTTTCTTACTTAGAATTTTGTGTCTTGTTTCCAGTCCAAATGTATAAAAATTCTTAAATCAAGATGCATTTACTAAAGTAGTAAAATGCCATAAGATATTATGTCTTGTTCTCTGGGGAAATAAAAAAAAATTAAGTGAGTTTTTGCCTAAAAAAAGCAAAATGATCTGCTAATGGGTTAAGAAAAATAATCTGGTTTCTGTTTGAATTAAGATTATTTTTTTCAACCCATTGTCAGATAATTTTGCTATTTTTAAGCAACAACTCACTTAATTTAGATTAATTCCCCTAGAAAACAAGACATAATATCTTATGAAATCGTAAGAAAAGCATTTTTGCAGTGCAATCATTTACTGTTTTTCCTAAATTGCCCCTTTTTATATCACGATCTGCTTCTCTTGTATGCATGACTATTTCCAACTCTTCTTAATGTATAGCTAACTGAATTGACCTGTTTCTTTCCCTTTTTTTGATGTGTTTTGTTGTTTTTCTTTTATATATTATTATTTTTATTATTAATGTTATGTAAAAGAGATCTAACTACTTTAATTTATAACATTGCTGTAATATGCTGCCATAATTTGTTCCGTCTCAATAGACCTTATGCGGCAGAGAAACGAGGGCGCCGCCATCTTTAGGATATTGTCTTTGAACTTCCGTGTTTTGCGGTCGCTCTGTATATCTCTATGGCGCTGCTGTCCAGGAGTAATTCGATTTTGAAGTGGATTTACTTAATGTAAAGTTAACGAAAGTTATCATGAGGATTGTAATGTTTAAAGCAGATGTCTTAACAAATGTCAGTAGAACGGGAAGATTTTAAAACGAGCCGTTCATTCATAAATACGCAATATCGCTGTGAAAATACAGACCGGAAGTCAAAAGACAACGAGCGCAGCGCTGAAAGGGGCGGAGCTACAGAAGGTCTATAGAAAGTCCCATCAGAAGAAACTGACCTGGTCCGACACGACGTCTCTCTGAGTCACGACGGCCCTCTGGCTCCTGAAATCAGACAAAGTTGCGTTAGACACCACGAAGCAGCTGATAATGACCAAACCGGATTAGAGACTAAAGAATCACACCACATCTGTTCGTCCTCAGGAACACGTGTGAAGCTGAGGAGCTGTTCGCCGTACGGAGACTCAAATCCCAGATCCCGACAGTTCCTGATGATCCTGAGAGATGAGATGAAGTGATGTCATATCCTGCTGTGAATCTAAAGTCATGTGACTGTGTTCGGGGTGATACCTGAGTCGGTAGAGGTCAGACTGACTCCTGCTCTTCATCAGGTCATGAGCGATGACCTCTGCCAAGTGGAGAGGGGCAAAGGTCAACGGGGTCAACGAGACTGATTCCAGCTCTCTCACCAACAGATCCAAATAAAACAGAGTTCGGCTCTGAAACGACACGATTAAACACTACCATGATGCACACATGCAATTCTAGTTCACATATGAACTGTTTTCAACACTGATAATAATCATAAATGTTTCTTGAGCAGCAAATCAGCATCTTAGAATGATTTCTGAAGGATCATGTGACACTGCACTGCAAAAATGCCTTTCTTACTTAGTATTTTTGTCTTGTTTCCAGTCCAAATATCTAAAGATTCTTAAACCAAGAAGCATTTACTAGATGAGTAAAATGACATAAGATATTATGTATTTTTTCCTGGAGGAATTAATCAAAATTAAGTGAGTTGTTGCTTAAAAAAAGCAAAATTATCTGCTTGTTTTTAGAGAATTATTTTGGAAACAAGACAAAAATACTAAATAAGAAAAGCATTTTGAAGACTGGCGTAATGATGCTGAAAATTCAGCTTTGATCACAGGAATAAATTACACTTTACAATATATTCACATAGAAAACAGATGATTTACATTGTAATAATATTTCACAATTTTTCATGTATTTTTTGATCAAATAAATGAAGCCTTGGTGAGCAGAGGAAATTTATTTGACAAAATAACAAAATAACATCACAATGCAATGAATCTTACGGATCTTTTCAAATAGCAGGGCTGGCCAATGAAGACGACCCGATGGATGGTGTTTATAACTTTACATATAAACCCATGACAGTTTTCTATTAGATTCTCTTGTGATGTTTTTTGTTCAGTGAGATAATTCTCTTCCAGATCAATGAGGAAGATGCTTTAAGTCACAGATATCACTCTAAAGATCAATACTTCCACTTCCTCCTCATACGAGTGATCGATCAGAAACGTTCCCGCTCTATCGCAGCTTTGATTATGCGTCACATGGGCCCTATATTAACGATCTAAGCACAAGATCTAAAGCGCAGGGTGCAAGTTCACTTAGGGCGTGTCTGAATACACTTTTGCTAGTTTAACGACGGGATAAATGGTCGGCGCTCCCGGCGCTGGTCTAAAAGTGTCGTCTCTATTCTCTTAATGAGTAATGGGTGTGTTTTGGGCGTAACATGCGTTAAACCAATCAGAGTCTCATCTCCCATTCCCTTTAAATGCCAGTTGCGCTCGTGCCATGGCGGATTCGCTATTTACATGACGGAATTTGATAGTGGAAAGACCGAACGAGTCTCCAGAGAGGAAACAGATCTGCTCGTGCACAAGGTTAAAGCTGTATGTGTGTGTGTGTGTGTGTGTGAGGTTACGTTTGGCATGTTTGTGTACTGCTGTGCGTCCCTGTGTGTGTAATAAGCAGAGTGTGTGTGTAATAAGCAGAGTGTGTGTGTAATAAGCAGAGTGTGTGTGTAATAAGCAGAGTGTGTGTGTAATAAGCAGAGTGTGTGTGTAATAAGCAGAGTGTGTGTGTAATAAGCACAGTGTGTGTGTTATAAGCAGAGTGTGTGTGTAATAAGCAGAGTGTGTGTGTAATAAGCAGAGTGTGTGTGTAATAAGCAGAGTGTGTGTGTGTTATAAGCAGAGTGTGTGTGTGTAATAAGCAGAGTGTGTGTAATAAGCAGAGTGTGTGTGTGTTATAAGCAGAGTGTGTGTGTAATAAGCAGTGTGTGTGTGTAATAAGCAGAGTGTGTGTAATAAGCAGAGTGTGTGTGTGTTATAAGCAGAGTGTGTGTGTGTAATAAGCAGAGTGTGTGTGTAATAAGCAGAGCGTGTGTGTGTTATAAGCAGAATGTGTGTAATAAGCAGAGTGTGTGTGTGTAATAAGCAGAGTGTGTGTAATAAGCAGAGTGTGTGTTATAAGCAGTGTGTGTGTGTTATAAGCAGAGTGTGTGTGTGTAATAAGCAGAGTGTGTGTGTAATAAGCAGAGTGTGTGTGTGTTATAAGCAGAGTGTGTGTGTAATAAGCAGAGTGTGTGTGTAATAAGCAGAGTGTGTGTGTAATAAGCAGTGTGTGTTATAAGCAGAGTGTGTGTGTTATAAGCAGAGTGTGTGTGTAATAAGCAGAGTGTGTGTGTAATAAGCAGAGTGTGTGTGTTATAAGCAGAGTGTGTGTGTAATAAGCAGAGTGTGTGTGTAATAAGCAGAGTGTGTGTGTAATAAGCAGAGTGTGTGTGTTATAAGCTGAGAGAGTGTGTGTAATAAGCAGAGTGTGTGTGTAATAAGCAGAGTGTGTGTGTAATAAGCAGAGTGTGTGTGTTATAAGCAGAGTGTGTGTGTAATAAGCAGAGTGTGTGTGTAATAAACAGAGTGTGTGTGTTATAAGCAGAGTGTGTGTGTAATAAGCAGAGTGTGTGTGTTATAAGCAGAGTGTGTGTGTAATAAGCAGAGTGTGTGTGTTATAAGCAGAGTGTGTGTGTTATAAGCTGAGAGAGTGTGTGTAATAAGCAGAGTGTGTGTGTAATAAGCAGAGTGTGTGTGTAATAAGCAGAGTGTGTGTGTTATAAGCAGAGTGTGTGTGTAATAAGCAGAGTGTGTGTGTAATAAGCAGAGTGTGTGTGTTATAAGCAGAGTGTGTGTGTAATAAGCAGAGTGTGTGTGTTATAAGCAGAGTGTGTGTGTAATAAGCAGAGTGTGTGTGTTATAAGCAGAGTGTGTGTGTTATAAGCAGAGTGTGTGTGTTATAAGCAGAGTGTGTGTGTTATAAGCAGAGTGTGTGTGTAATAAGCAGAGTGTGTGTGTTATAAGCTGAGTGTGTGTGTAATAAGCAGAGTGTGTGTGTTATAAGCAGAGTGTGTGTGTTATAAGCAGAGTGTGTGTGTTATAAGCAGAGTGTGTGTGTAATAAGCAGAGTGTGTGTGTTATAAGCAGAGTGTGTGTGTAATAAGCAGAGTGTGTGTGTTATAAGCAGAGTGTGTGTGTAATAAGCAGAGTGTGTGTGTTATAAGCAGAGTGTGTGTGTTATAAGCAGAGTGTGTGTGTTATAAGCAGAGTGTGTGTGTTATAAGCAGAGTGTGTGTGTAATAAGCAGAGTGTGTGTGTTATAAGCAGAGTGTGTGTGTAATAAGCAGAGTGTGTGTGTAATAAGCAGAGTGTGTGTGTAATAAGCAGAGTGTGTGTGTGTAATAAGCAGAGTGTGTGTGTAATAAGCAGAGTGTGTGTGTAATAAGCAGAGTGTGTGTGTGTAATAAGCAGAGTGTGTGTGTTATACGCAGAGTGTGTGTTATAAGCAGAGTGTGTGTGTAATAAGCAGAGTGTGTGTGTAATAAGCAGAGTGTACGCGCGTTGTGGACCCGCCTATAGGCTCATATTACTAATGTGCTCTTTAAATAACAAAAAAATACTGCGCAATAGCAACGGTCCATCAATGCGCCTGAACACACACCTCGTTCTCAGACCAGCAGCCCGTGGGCCACAGTATGGGTGCAAATGCATTTGCTATTTAAAAAACCTGGTGCAGGACGTGAAAATGATAATTGCGTCAGGCTGAAACTAGCAAAACACACTCGCGTCGCGCCTGGCGCTGCATTGCTCCGAGTGTCTGATAGGGTCCTTGTGTGTGAGATGTGAGACGGCGTCGCCCTCTGGTGGATTATCAGTTTATTATCTGTCCTATGATGTGAGATAGTGAAGATGCGCTGACCTGCGCGCTGAGGGCCGAGCCGTTGATGCTGTAAGGGCCGTCATCAGAACCAAAGGCCTGTCGAAGCTCCTCGGGACACTCAAACTGAGCCCATTCCTCAGGGCTGATGGGAAAAGGCACTTCTACAGCTTTACCTCGGGGTCTGTCCTCAACAGGAGACGGCTAGAGAAAATTAAATGTATATAATAGAGAAACAGCATACTTTTATTCTTCTTATGTAGAAGAACACCCTCAAACACTTTATCAGGCCTCGATCTCCCTGATCTTTAAAAGAAATAAAGAAATATTTTTTTCATAATTTAAGTAGAACGTTGGCAAAACGTTTTTTGGATATCTAGTACTTATTACTCTCACCAGTTTAGACTTCTTGTTGTTTGGTCTCACAGCTGACTGATTCATCACTTCCTGTGCGGTTTCCATGGATACCTGCATTCAACAAGGACACACACTTGAGGACACAATCCTATCGAACCGCTCTGAGGCCTTTTTCGTTTGGAAACGCATCTTTTTCTCTCCGTTTTGGCCTTCCGTTCACACTGAGATGGAGTTTTTATTAATGAAGACGCTCTCCAATGTGGATAAATTTGATAACGCTGTTGTCTCGGTGTAGTGTGGACTGGGGAAAACGGAGGTTTTTAAAAACGATGATGTAAGTTTAGTCATGTGACGCATATTGAACCCATAGATATTGATGTTTATAGCGGTGTTGTGCCTGTGCTGTTCACTTTCACACTGTTGCTAAAATATGTTACTTCACACACTCTTCATATCACAGTCCTGCACAGATGACAGAGTTCACTCTCATCTGCTGTCCTGCAGTGAAACATGAGAACAGTTTTAGCGGTTTAGACCAAACATATAATGATGAGTGAGAGCGACCTGGACCATCAGTGAATGAGGAGATATTCTGCTAAATATAATCATCCTGTCAGAAGAATTGCACGATAACTTAATTATTTATTTTTTCGTCTGTTTTTCTCAGTGAGCTTTTGTGAGGGTTTACACATGCGCAGTAAAGGTGAATTTAGCGTTTTCCTGAAGTTTCTCATCCACACTGAAACTTTAGTGTGGACAGAGAGCCAAATATCTCCTCATTCACTGATGGTCCAGGTCGCTCTCACTCATCATTAGATGTTTGGTCTAAAACACTAAAACTGTTCTCATGTTTCACTGCAGGACAGCAGATGAGAGTGAACTCTGTCATCTGTGCAGGACTGTGATATGAAGAGTGTGTGAAGTTACATATTTTAGCAACAGTGTGAAAGTGAATATAACAGGCACAACACCGCTATAAACATCAATATCTATGGGTACAATATGCGTCACATGACTAAACTTACGTCATCGCTTTTAAATCCCTCAGTTTCCCCAGTCCACACTACACCGAGACAACAGCGTTATCAAATGAATCCACTTTGGAGAGCGTTTTCAAAAAGCTTCGTTTCCATTAATAAAACACGTCTCAGTGTCGACAGAAGACAAAGCGGAGAGAAAAAGATGCGTTTCCAAACTCAAGCGTATTAGTGTGGACGAGGAGTGTGTGATGGAAGTGAAGCGCTGACCTTCCAGATGTTGAGTGTGAAGCTGAGCGCGGTGAGCAGATGCTGCAGGTGTGTGTGTGACGACCGCTCCTCGACAACAGCCAGCAGTGTGTGTGTTCGTATCAGACGCTCCAGACGCCCGACCGCCCGCACCTCACACACACGCACGCCGGACGCCACGCTCTCCTCTGACGGGACAGGAAGTCAGCTTTATTACTACAGAGTGTTTCACAGCAGCTTTACAGAGATAACAGGAAAATAATGCAACAAAGTTTGTTTCTAGAAGAAAATAGCGTCACAGTCCAGCTTAAGTAAGTTCAGTGATGGTTCATTTTTGTTGTAAAAAAAAAAAAAAAGAAAAAAAAAGTTATTAATTTAGTTCATTTATATTATATAGCCACTCTGGAGAAAACTGTGATGTCATCGTCCAGCTCAGTTCAGTTCTCATACAATGATGTCAATGCAGGAGATCAATAATATTGTTGAATATTAAATTAAATGTCTAAGCAAGCCAAAGGTAACAAAGGCGATGTTGGTCATGTGATCGATTTGTACAGAACAGAAGATAATGACACGTGATGAAGACTGACCGTCTGGGAACATCAGGACGTCTGCGGCCCACTCGATCTGAAGACGCACGTCAGTCGCAGGAAAGTGTGTGACGTAAAGCCACTCGCCGAGCTCCAGCAGAACGTCCACCTTCTGCCACTGAGTGCCAGGAGACTGAGGAAACACACACAGTCAGGCATATTTCACACCCAACATCAACAGGGAAACATTTTAAAATATAATTTTGAAATGGGGAAAATTAACAGGGTTCGTACAGAGACTGTTCAAAGAAATTCCAGCACTTCCAAGCATTACAATCAGAGATATCACTTATCAAACAATATCTTTAAGATTTAAGGATTTTTTAAACTCAAATTACAGATTATCCAAAAGGTATCCAAAAAACAACGCATTTAATAATATATATTAAACAGTTTATAATGTTTATAAATAGTAAATAAGTTTATAATGGCTATTATTGTTCAATAAATAATATTTTTATATTATAATGTTGGCGTATTTCGTATCGAGAAAAGTTCTGATGGGGGTTTATCAGACTGACTGCAGGGTGCATTTTGTAAAAAGATTGTATAATTTTGTCAAAAATCAAAAAATTATTCAACACCCATTGCAAATCAGGTTTATAGGCAAAATTTACCGACTTTCAGCGTTTTGCAATGAACAAATCAAACTAAAGTAAGTGAAATAGCTCAACACAACACATGTTTCAAGTGGTTTCCCCAAATTCAACTGGAAATGCAACTTTTAATGACTTCTGCAGTCTCAGAATGATTCACCCCCCTGAACAGAATCCCTCACAACAGCCCAGATCTGCAGAACAGGTGTTACCTCACTAATCAAGGGCTTCATTATCTGCACCAGGTGAGCTTGAGCTAGAACACATGAAATATATCTAAACTGGCTAGGTTTGTTGAGAGACATATTTCTAACATGTAGTCAAACATGACAAAAATGGTCCAAAAAGTTATATTAATAATTTTGATTACATCTGTATATATACAGTATATATATATACAGCTTTTATCAGGGTTATTATAGTTAACTAAAACCATAATAAACCTTTTCGTTACTTTTGTTATTTTCATTTAGTTTAACTTAGTAAACTACAAATGGATAAATACTACATAAACATATTTTTAAAAAACAAAAACAAATAAAAATGTCAAAAACACAAAAAAATGTCTACTCTTTTTTTTCCGCCCTATGAGA
>NW_028118414.1:77500-86743 GCF_965113295.1 Leuciscus leuciscus
GGCGTTTCCATTAACTGATGTTATGCGATAAGTCATTCCAAAAATGATGGCAAGGTTGGATGTTGGTAGGTTTAGGTATATCACAGCCGCCGTACTAGACATTAAAGCAACAGCCTCTGGTGGAACGGCATTCTGGCGTTCTGTTGCGCATGCGCGACTTTAACCGCTACTCGACGCTCTGTAACGTCTCCTACAGGAGAACAGCTGATGTGCTGTAGTCGTTACTACATGACAGATTAAGAAAGTTAATGTTATGTTTTATGATATGTGGCGTTATCACTTTCTTTTTTGTATTTTGTATATTATAGGGGATATATTATAAGGGGATTTACAGTCAAAGACCCAGAACCAGAAATGATTAATTAAGACAAGAGTCAGAATTATAATAAATTAAAGAAAAGTTTTACTGAAGATATTTTGCAGTGTCATGGACTGAAACGGTCTGTATGGACTGCCTGCCTGTGTCTGACCCTGCCTGTGTCTGACCCTGCCTGTGTCTGACCCTGCCTGTGTCTGACCCTGCCTGTGTCTGACCCTGCCTGTGTCTGACCCTGCCTGTGTTTGACCCTGCCTGTGTTTGAACCTGCCTGTGTTTGACCCTGCCTGTGTCTGACCCTGCCTGTGTTTGACCCTGCCTGTGTTTGACCCTGCCTGTGTCTGACCCTGCCTGTGTTTGACCCTGCCTGTGTCTGACCCTGCCTGTGTCTGACCCTGCTGACCCTGCCTGTGTTTGACCCTGCCTGTGTTTGACCCTGCCTGTGTTTGACCCTGCCTGTGTTTGACCCTGCCTGTGTCTGACCCTGCCTGTGTCTGACCCTGCCTGTGTCTGACCCTGCCTGTGTTTGACCCTGCCTGTGTCTGACCCTGCCTGTGTCTGACCCTGCCTGTGTCTGACCCTGCCTGTGTCTGACCCTGCCTGTGTCTGACCCTGCCTGTGTCTGACCCTGCCTGTGTTTGACCCTGCCTGTGTCTGACCCTGCCTGTGTTTGACCCTGCCTGTGTCTGACCCTGCCTGTGTCTGACCCTGCCTGTGTTTGACCCTGCCTGTGTCTGACCCTGCCTGTGTCTGACCCTGCCTGTGTTTGACCCTGCCTGTGTTTGAACCTGCCTGTGTCTGACCCTGCTGACCCTGCCTGTGTTTGACCCTGCCTGTGTTTGACCCTGCCTGTGTCTGACCCTGCCTGTGTCTGACCCTGCCTGTGTCTGACCCTGCCTGTGTCTGACCCTGGCTGTGTTTGACCCTGCCTGTGTTTGACCCTGCCTGTGTCTGACCCTGCCTGTGTTTGACCCTGCCTGTGTCTGACCCTGCCTGTGTTTGACCCTGCCTGTGTCTGACCCTGCCTGTGTTTGACCCTGCCTGTGTCTGACCCTGCCTGTGTCTGACCCTGCCTGTGTCTGACCCTGCCTGTGTTTGACCCTGCCTGTGTTTGACCCTGCCTGTGTTTGACCCTGCCTGTGTCTGACCCTGCCTGTGTTTGACCCTGCCTGTGTCTGACCCTGCCTGTTTTTGACCCTGCCTGTGTCTGACCCTGCCTGTGTTTGACCCTGCCTGTGTCTGACCCTGCCTGTGTTTGATCCTGCCTGTGTCTGACCCTGCCTGTGTTTGACCCTGCCTGTGTCTGACCCTGCCTGTGTTTGACCCTGCCTGTGTCTGACCCTGCTGACCCTGCCTGTGTCTGACCCTGCCTGTGTCTGACCCTGCCTGTGTCTGACCCTGCCTGTGTTTGACCCTGCCTGTGTTTGACCCTGCCTGTGTCTGACCCTGCCTGTGTCTGACCCTGCCTGTGTCTGACCCTGCCTGTGTTTGACCCTGCCTGTGTCTGACCCTGCCTGTGTTTGACCCTGCCTGTGTGTTTGACCCTGCCTGTGTCTGACCCTGCCTGTGTTTGACCCTGCCTGTGTCTGACCCTGCCTGTGTTTGACCCTGCCTGTGTCTGACCCTGCCTGTGTTTGACCCTGCCTGTGTTTTGGATTACATCTTTGGATTACCCTGTTCAATAAACACTGCATTTGGACACACACACAACCGTTTACTAGAGTTCTAGGCGTGTTTTCCCAGCATTAATGGCAAGGAAAGCCTCTTATACTGTGAGTTTCTGAGTGTTTCTCCCTCATTTCTGCTTCAAGATCTTGATAAACTCTGGCATTTCTTTCTTGTTTAGAATCCAGTATTCCTGTAATTGTTTTGTCTTTTATGAATTTAATAAAGAACTCTGTCTCGTCTTCTGTCCAATCACACCACTCCTTCTACGTCATGTGACTGTAAATGCGCAAAAACTCTTTCTATTGTAATTTTGCGAAATATTCGTTTTTCAAATTGCCTGAAAAACCACCTCATGTGAGCGTATTTGTTTTGTGCGATATATGGGAGTTTTTGTGCAATTGACGTGTTTCCATTGGGTGTATTTTCAATTCGCAATTTGAAGAGAGAGCGAGTTCAGTGAGTCTGAGAACTGACCTGATGCTGGACTGAAGCATTCGCAGACCCTCCATGTATCTGATCTGATGACCTCTGGCCTCATGGGTCAAACTCTGACCTCTCACACATGCAGCGCTGCTCAACATCTCCTGCACTGAACGCACACTGAACCTGAACACACACACACACACACACACACACACTTTTATGGAGACTTTCCATAGTCACAATGGTTTTTATGCTGTACAAACTCTATCATCAATGTTTGATCAAACTGTAGGCAATAATGTTGATATGCAGATGTGGTGCATTAATAAAGACACGTCCTGTACATATACTGTACGTCTAGCACTCACAGAGCATAAGTGTGTGTGTTCACCCTGTGAAGGGCACTGTGCTCCAGCTGCAGTGCATTCTGGGTACAGGTCATGAGAAGGTTGTGGTCATGTGTCTGATGAGTGTATAGAGCGAGCTGAGTCCACACACACAACTCCAGCACCGGGTCGGTCCACTGACAGCCCGTCGCCATCGACACCAGCTGAAACACGCACACGCACACGCACACGCGCACGCGCACGCGCACGCGCACGCGCACGCGCACGCGCACGCGCACGCGCACGCGCACACACACACACACACACACACACACACACACACACACACACACACACACACACACACACACACACACACACACACACACACACACACACACACACACACACACACACACACACACACACACACACACACACACACACACACACACACAGAGAGAGAGATTAGCTAATAGTGAACTACCATATTCAACTGAGCGTTATTACTTACTAATTTTACAAGTTTCTTGTTAGTTAGTAGTTACTAGAATGTTAATAGTGCGTTACTCATTTGTTCCTCTGTCGTTATTCATTAATGAAGGAACAGTGTTATAAAGTGTTACCAAAGAGTTTCCTGGACACTCCCCCTGCATGCCATTGGCCAGCCAAACAAATAGCCCCGCCCCCAAACTTACACCATTGGTTGAGTCATGCAGTGTCCAGATTCACCTACTCATACTAGTATTCCCTAAAAGCAAGCATCCTTTATGTGAATTAGAGGAGTAGGCAAGCTTTGGGACAACCTACCGCATCATCATAATTGCATATTTATCATATCTAATGTTTTTGCATAATGATGCATTTAGAAGTTAATGGCCAATTGTGTCTTTCTTAAAGTTCAAAATGTTATAGCAGATCAAATCAATATTTTTCATCAGGTTAGATACTGATTAACTCATTTATCTAAACCTCTCTAGATTTTGATAAATATATGCACTGTATTTCAACATCCTCAGTACGATGTAGGACGTATAGTGTGTGAATACTGTGACGCTGTGATGAGTTGATCTGTGTTGATGTACTGTACAGAGAAATCAATGTTAAAAAAATAAATAAAAAACATAGATAAATGTTTGGCTCAAAATAGAAAGGTAAATATATCTGGAAGAAATAAATCATTTATTATAATCCCCTTTGGTGCAGTTTGAGTTTTTCAGAACAATCCACCTAATGTCTGACTGACAGAACAGATTTCCTGTATTTGAGAGGTTGAGATGATGATGTTCTCACCACAGACAGGCTGGGAACGCTGAACTCCATCAGTCTGGTGTTCCTGTTACACCGAAGCATCTCCATCGCCACCAGCACACGGGACACGGCCGTCACTGCCTCGTTCTTACTCTACACACACAGAATCAAGCAGATGTGGGCTTGAGATGAGATGTGTACATTTATTTATATTTACATGAGTTTAGCTAAAGGGGATTAGAGCCAGTGGTTGTTCTGTAGGCAAACGTCAGCGACTTGACTTCGATACTAAACCTATAAAGCCATGTCATATTTGAATGCAAGACTTTTTATTAAGAATTGCGAGATATAAAGTCAGAATTGCGAGATATAAAGTCAGAATTGCAAGATATAAAGTCAGAATTGCGAGATATAAAGTCAGAATTGTGAGATATAGTCAGAATTGGCGAGATATAAAGTCAGAATTGCGTGTTATAAAGTCAGAATTGCGAGATATAAAGTCAGAATTGCGAAATATAAAGTCAGAATTGCGAGATATAAAGTCAGAATTGCGAGATATAAAGTCAGAATTGCGTGTTATAAAGTCAGAATTGCGTGATATAAAGTCAGAATTGCTTGATGTAGTCAGAATTGCGAGATATAAAGTCAGAATTGCAAGATATAAAGTCAGAATTGCAAGATATAAAGTCAGAATTGCAAGATATAAAGTCAGAATTGCGAGATATAAAGTCAGAATTGAGATATAAAGTCAGAATTGCTTGATATAGTCCGAATTGCAAGTTATAAAGTCAGAATTGCAAGATATAAAGTCAGAATTGTGTGATATAGTCAGAATTGTGAGATATAAAGTCAGAATTGTGTGATATAATGTCAGAATTGCGTGATATAAAGTCAGAATTGCGTGATATAAAGTCAGAATTGCGAGATATAAAGTCAGAATTGCGTGATATAAAGTCAGAATTGCAAGTTATAAAGTCAGAATTGCGTGATATAAAGTCAGAATTGCGAGATATAAAGTCAGAATTGCGAGATATAAAGTCAGAATTGCGTGATATAAAGTCAGAATTGCGAGTTATAAAGTCAGAATTGCGTGATATAAAGTCAGAATTGCGAGATATAAAGTCAGAATTGCGTGATATAAAGTCAGAATTGCGTGATATAAAGTCAGAATTGCGTGATATAAAGTCAGAATTGCGAGATATAAAGTCAGAATTGCGTGATATAAAGTCAGAATTGCAAGTTATAAAGTCAGAATTGCGTGATATAAAGTCAGAATTGCGAGATATAAAGTCAGAATTGCGAGATATAAAGTCAGAATTGCGTGATATAAAGTCAGAATTGCGAGTTATAAAGTCAGAATTGCGTGATATAAAGTCAGAATTGCGAGATATAAAGTCAGAATTGCGTGATATAAAGTCAGAATTGCGTGATATAAAGTCAGAATTGCGTGATATAATGTCAGAATTGCGTGATATAAAGTCAGAATTGTGAGATATAAAGTCAGAATTGTGTGATATAAAGTCAGAATTGCGAGTTATAAAGTCAGAATTGCGAGATATAAAGTCAGAATTGCGAGATATAAAGTCAGAATTGTGAGATATAAAGTCAGAATTGCGAGTTATAAAGTCAGAATTGCGTGATATAAAGTCAGAATTGCGAGATATAAAGTCAGAATTGTGTGATATAAAGTCAGAATTGCGTGATATAAAGTCAGAATTGCGAGATATAAAGTCAGAATTGCGTGATATAAAGTCAGAATTGCAAGTTATAAAGTCAGAATTGCGTGATATAAAGTCAGAATTGCGAGATATAAAGTCAGAATTGCGAGATATAAAGTCAGAATTGCGTGATATAAAGTCAGAATTGCGAGTTATAAAGTCAGAATTGCGTGATATAAAGTCAGAATTGCGTGATATAAAGTCAGAATTGCGTGATATAATGTCAGAATTGCGTGATATAAAGTCAGAATTGTGAGATATAAAGTCAGAATTGTGTGATATAAAGTCAGAATTGCGAGTTATAAAGTCAGAATTGCGAGATATAAAGTCAGAATTGCGAGATATAAAGTCAGAATTGTGAGATATAAAGTCAGAATTGCGAGTTATAAAGTCAGAATTGCGTGATATAAAGTCAGAATTGCGAGATATAAAGTCAGAATTGCGAGATATAAAGTCAGAATTGTGTGATATAAAGTCAGAATTGCGTGATATAAAGTCAGAATTGCGTGATATAAAGTCAGAATTGCGAGTTATAAAGTCAGAATTGCGTGATATAAAGTCAGAATTGCGAGATATAAAGTCAGAATTGTGTGATATAAAGTCAGAATTGCGAGATATAAAGTCAGAATTGCGAGATATAAAGTCAGAATTGAGTGATATAAAGTCAGAATTGCGTGATATAAAGTCAGAATTGCGAGTTATAAAGTCAGAATTGCGAGTTATAAAGTCAGAATTGCGAGTTATAAAGTCAGAATTGCGAGATATAAAGTCAGAATTGCGAGATATAAAGTCAGAATTGTGAGATATAAAGTCAGAATTGTGTGATATAATGTCAGAATTGTGTGATATAAAGTCAGAATTGCGAGTTATAAAGTCAGAATTTGCGTGATATAAAGTCAGAATTGCGAGATATAAAGTCAGAATTGCGTGATATAAAGTCAGAATTGCGAGTTATAAAGTCAGAATTGCGAGTTATAAAGTCAGAATTGCAAGATATAAAGTCAGAATTGCGAGATATAAAGTCAGAATTGCGTGATATAAAGTCAGAATTGCGAGTTATAAAGTCAGAATTGCGAGATATAAAGTCAGAATTGCGAGATATAAAGTCAGAATTGCGTGATATAAAGTCAGAATTGCGAGTTATAAAGTCAGAATTGCGTGATATAAAGTCAGAATTGCGAGATATAAAGTCAGAATTGCGAGATATAAAGTCAGAATTGCGAGATATAAAGTCAGAATTGCGTGATATAAAGTCAGAATTGCGAGTTATAAAGTCAGAATTGCGAGATATAAAGTCAGAATTGCGAGATATAAAGTCAGAATTGCGAGATATAAAGTCAGAATTGTGAGATATAAAGTCAGAATTGTGTGATATAATGTCAGAATTGTGTGATATAAAGTCAGAATTGCGAGTTATAAAGTCAGAATTGCGTGATATAAAGTCAGAATTGCGCGATATAAAGTCAGAATTGCGCGATATAAAGTCAGAATTGCGCGATATAAAGTCAGAATTGCGTCATATAAAGTCAGAATTGCGAGATATAAAGTCAGAATTGCGTGATATAAAGTCAGAATTGCGTGATATAAAGTCAGAATTGCGTGATATAAAGTCAGAATTGCGTGATATAAAGTCAGAATTGCGTGATATAAAGTCAGAATTGCGTGATATAAAGTCAGAATTGCGTGATATAAAGTCAGAATTGAGTGATATAAAGTCAGAATTGCGAGTTATAAAGTCAGAATTGCAAGTTATAAAGTCAGAATTGCAAGATATAAAGTCAGAATTGCGAGATATAAAGTCAGAATTGCGTGATATAAAGTCAGAATTGCGAGATATAAAGTCAGAATTGCGAGATATAAAGTCAGAATTGCGAGATATAAAGTCAGAATTGCGAGATATAAAGTCAGAATTGCGTGATATAAAGTCAGAATTGCGAGTTATAAAGTCAGAATTGCGTGATATAAAGTCAGAATTGCGAGATATAAAGTCAGAATTGCGAGATATAAAGTCGCAATTGCAAGAAAAAAGTCGAATTGTGAGATAAAAAGTCGCAATTATCTTTTTAAATGTTTTATTCTGTGGCGGAAACAAGCTTCCATAGGTTTTATAAGTCTGAATATGTTTTGCCGTACGCCACATTTGTCTTTTGGGCGCACGTACACTTTAATAATCCTACGCACAGCTTCATAAATGAGACCCCAGATGTTTCATATCTTCGCTCAGTTTGGGCCAGTGTTTGTGTGGCTCTGTGACGTCACCTCATCGCTGATGTCCAGCTTGGGTCCGATCTGCTGGTGAAGAAGCTGTTTAACCGAGACCCACGAGCTCAAGATCTGCTTCCTCACCTGGACCGGCACCGGCTCAGCGTTCCCATTGGACAGCTTCAGCGCAAACTCACACACCTACACAACACACACACAGAGTTTGGTTACATGTCATTTTTGCCAAAATAACTTGTGAGATGTATGATATTCCATCATGTAAGCAGTGAGTCAATAGTGATTACAGGGTGTTTGGTTTCATTTCTTCACTCATTTCATTCCTTATCTAATTGATGACGAGTCTATTCTCGGGCGATGGTTTAGATTTTCCCTGACAGCCCAAATGTTGCCTTGTTTAGCCTAGACGTCTGGGCTGTGTGTGAGCGGCTATTAGACGTCTTTTAAACGCAAAACTGCATGCTGGGAACCTTCACAAACTTCCTCCTCTTACACTTCACATCTCAAGTTTCCTCGAGCCGACATGCTGTTTGAAATAGATAAAAACACAAGCGAGATTAGCTTCTCATGTCAAGTGTGAAAAGAGCAGTGTTAGGAAAAGTAGTTAGTGAATAATTTCCCTATATTAAAAAGGCTTTCATGTGGAATTACCGCTGATACGTGCAGAGAGAGCCTGTAAATCTGCACTAACGACAGCAAAGGGAAATTTAATTAGAGGGAGCGTTCAGAAGAGAAGCAGCAGAACGCACGAGGTGGTTCTGAAAGATGTTTATGGGCCTCTTTTCATTAAAAGTGTTCACTTGGATCAGGAAAATACTCTCATGCTTCTCATATATATCAAGATTTATACATTTGAATTGCATTTAAAATCTCCACTCGTTTGGATTGCACATTTTGTCAGTCATAAAGAAATGAAAGCTAATTTTAACTCTAATTTAATTCACAATGGGTGCTTAGCTTGTTTTAAATTCAGCGGCTGCCTACCGAGAGTCCAATTATGGTCTGCGATTACCCACAATGCTTTGCACAGGGGCATGTTATATGTTATAAAGTCAGAATTGCATGATATAATGTCGCAATTGTGTGTTATAAAGTTAAAATTGTGAGATATAAACATTCAATTGAGAGAAATAAACTCGAAATTCTGACTTTTTTTCTCAGAACGGCATGTTTATATTCACAATTCTAACTTTAGAACAGTTTATAATCTTGATATAACGCATATTTATCAAGATTTATGTATTTGAATTGCATATAAAATCTCCATTCATTTGGATTACACATTTTGTCAGTCATAAAGAAATGAAAGCTAGTTTTAACT
>NW_028118413.1:0-85479 GCF_965113295.1 Leuciscus leuciscus
GCACTGAAGCGAGCTCCACAGCAGACTTGTTCACGACAGTCAAAGCGGCGTTACGTCAGGAAAGTGCGGACTCAGAGGAAGACCGCGAGTGTTTAGGGTGCCATTTGTGACAGGGCCAAACTCACAATTGCGTGACATAAATAGCAATTGCAAGAAAAAGTCCGAATTGCGAGTTTATACCTTGCAATTCTGAGGGGAAAAACAGTCAGAATTGTGAGATAAAAAGTCACTGTTTAACATGTTCAAACAAATAATGTAGCAAAATGATCATTCAAATGTTATTTTTCTTAATTGCATTTACACCCACAGTTAAGACACTTGCGATTGCATTTTCATTAAATGTCCCGCAATGAATGAAGCAAAATTCAATGTGCAAATTGAAAATGCATTCCGCCGTCAATCACTGCGTGAAGTTGGCCCCGCCCCCTCCCTCCCTGTCAATAGAGCATCACAGTCCCGCCCACAGCCGGTGCCGGAAGTAAAAATTCAATACAATTTCTCCATTGACAGTTGGGGTATAAGCCATAAAAACGTAACCATACATGGTAGACTTAAAACCAGCTACGGCTGTACTAAGCGATTGTATATGCTCATATAACCGCCAAAAGTTCATGGGGCACTAACCTTGTTTTGAGATAAATGCCTTTTATTCGCGATGTCTTGGAGAAGTACTTCATTACCCACAATCCTAAACAATCCCACAATCCCACAGTGATGCATCTGATTGGTGGAGCTCGTGTAAACCCCGCGAAAGTTCGTGAAGACTCAAGATAAAAAAATAAAATAAAAAAAACTGTTGCGTTTTTTTGCACTGTATCACTGATGTGACATTTGAACCGAGGAGTCTTCATATATGGTATGAGTCATATCAAGCATTTTATGATGCCACTGTCAAAACAATATTTAGCTTAGGCATACCCAGAGCCATAGAGAGCTCTTCATGCATTTACTGAACATTTGTGTAATAATTTATGGCAAGTTAATAAACTGAATATGATGCACTTTCTGGTTTGCTGACCTTCACTTTTTAATTTTCACTTGTTGTTATTAAGAAAATACATTAAATGTTATTAAAATTAAGGATGAACTATAACTTCATGAATAAAATGAGCATGGATCACAAGTGGGAAATTGTTGAGGCATTTGTCAGCAACCTGCCCGTGGGCCGCTGAAACTGATGAGCAGAACGCCGCGCGGACTGCCAGATCTGCACCCGTGAGCCGCGGACCACCAGCCATGCTTTCCAGTCTATTTACACAATTACTACTGAAAGAACTGCTATAAACGGCACAAGAAAAAGTTCGCGTGGCTGTCGTCAGATTTTAAAGTCGCTCTAAAGGCTCTTTCGCGGTTGTGGCTTCAGTCGACTTCAGTGAGGCGCGGTGGTTTATGGGATGAGTAGTTCCTTCGCTCGGAAATGAAAATATGTACACAGTCTTGTACCTTTGACTTTTTTTGGATTTTCTCGCCGTTTTTTCACTCGAAATGATATGTTGTATGCCTATGAGTTCAGCCGTAGCTGGTTATCCTCAGACATGCTCTAAAACTCTTTAGATACGGATTTTCGAAAACGTCAATGGGGGAAATGAATGGGAAATTTACTTCCGGCACCGAAGCGCTCTCGGGCTGTGGGCGGGACTGTGATGCTCTATGACTGTGTGAAGTTGGCCCCGCCCCCTCCCTCCCTGTCAATGACTGTGTGAAGTTGGCCCCGCCCCCTCCCTCCCTGTCAATCACTGTGTGAAGTTGGCCCCGCCCCCTCCCTCCCTGTCAATGACTGTGTGAAGTTGGCCCCGCCCCCTCCCTCCCTGTCAATCACTGTGTGAAGAGAGAGAGATTTATTTATCCTTTCGGAAATTTGTTCTACACCATACAGCATCGGTTTCCAACAGGGGGGTCGCGGCCCACAAGGGGGCCTCAGCGAGCTCTGTGGGGGGTCGCGTCATATTTTGTATTTTATTCGCGTCAGTTTTGAGCAATTTGCATTAAATAAAAGTCCTTAACTTTTTTTCTGTTCAAAATTTATATAATGAGCGAGTTCATCATGAATCCATTTTGCAGTGTTTTTGTCTTATCCTGAATCACTATGGTACACCTATAATAAGTGATTACATAGGGACTATTTTACCCTGGTTCGGATCGCTGCCGCTGCGGAGTAGCCCAGTACCTGCGTGACTCGTCATAGACGCACACAGAGAGAGAAGTAGTTCCGGCTACAATGTTCTTCCGAAAGACGCATTATTCTGTTAATAAACACAAGTTTATTATCACTCGCTATAGCGCCAAAAGCCTCAAAAATAAAGCCTCACATTGATAAAGCCTCACAAATAACATGCAAGTATTGAGGCCCCAGACAGAAGTCATTTAGTAATAGCCTATATTCATTCTTTTTTTACCTACACACAAGTGTGAATACTGATATTTTTGTTATTGCATTTAAAATAGGGCAAATTTATAGGCTACTCCTAGGCTTACATTTTTTAATTACAAAGGGCCTACTAATGTTTTTGTTATTGTATTTTCAATATTATAGGCTATTATTTGTGCATAAACATATCTGTTTATAGTAAACATACCGTTTATTTGAAAACAACATATTTTGTCATCCTTGCTGCAAGCTTACAAGAGCGATAATATCATTAAATGTGAAGGGGGGCCCTAAAATATTTTCTTGGGTAAAAGGGGGTCTCAGACAAAAAAAGGTTGGGAACCCCTGCCATACAGTACGTCTGATACATTTATACATAAGACAACAAGACAGTTGACAAGACAGAATTCCAAACAAAATATACAACAACATTTCCCTCTCCCCAAACACCCCCACCCTACCACACCCACACCCATACACAACATCAGGACAGAAGACTCAAACCCCACTACACATAACTAGGATAATAAAGTGCAGTTGTGCATACTGTAACAGTCAAGCTGGAAAGAAAGTGCATGATGCTATTTAAAGTGCTGTCCTGCAGGTAAGTTCTTATTCATAAGTGTAATGTAGTTGGAATGAATGACTTACTGGCTCGATTAGTTTTGAAAGAGGGTAACCTAATCCTCCTCCCTGATGGCAACACCTCATATGCCTGGTGTAGGGGGTGTGACATATCTCTATTAATTGCTTGACCTTTCTTCAACACCCTTCTTTCACAGGTAATAGCCATACTGTCTAGTTTTTTCCCTGCAACCTTGCTAGCCAAGTTAACTATCTTGCTCAGTCTGTTTTTATTGGTCACTGACAAAGAGAAATACCAGGCAACACAACAAAAAAGTAGAATGCTCTCCACAAATGAGTGATAAAAAAGTAACATCATATCACTATCCACTCTAAATTGTCTTAGTCTCCGCATAAAATGCAGCCTCTGCAGCCCCTTTTTATAGTATAACTGTTCCATTGCAACTTATTATCTATTATTGTCCCTAAGTACTTGTACTCGGCTACAATCGCAACATCCTCTTCATTTATAACCAAACACTGATGGGGCTGGCTCCCAATTCTGTAATCTATTATTATTTCCTTTGTTTTCTTTATATTTAGATGAAGATAGCTGGACCTACACCAATCTGCAAATTGATCCACCCAGGCCCTGTAGTTGGTCTCATCACTATTCTGTATTAACCCCACTATTGCTGTATCATCTGCAAATTTTATTGTAAGATGCTCAGGTGTATTACTTCTACACTCATTAGTGTAAAGAGTGAACAATACTGGTGAGATGACACTGCCCTGTGGGGATCCTGTATTGGTCATAATCGGGGAGGACACAGCCTCATTTACCCTAACACACTGTGTTCTCTCCGTCAGAAAGGACTCAACCCACCTTATAATGTTAGGATTTACCCCTAACTGCCCCAGCCTCTCCATCATAATGTGGGGCCTGATGGTGTTGAAGGCGGAGGAAAAATCTATAAAGAGAACCCGGACATATCGTTTGGGCTTATCCAGATGGCAATAGATATTATGGAGCATATACAGAAGGGCATCATCTGTGCTCCGCTTGTTTCTATAGGCAAACAGTAAAGGGTCGATATTACATTGCACATCATTTAGAATATGTCTCAGAACAATTCTCTCTAGGCTCTTCACCACGATTGATGTTAGGGCGACTGGACGATAATCATTTAAATCAGCTGGTCTTGCTACCTTAGGTACTGGTACTATGAGCGAGGACCTCCAGGCTTTAGGAATGTAATGTGTATCTAATGACTTTTGAAAAAGCTGGCAGAAAATGAGGCTAAGTTGTTCACTACACATTTGCAAAACCCTACCACTTATTTGATCTGGGCCTGGTGCTTTTTTAGAATCAATTTTATTAAAAACTCTACGCACCTCATCCGCTGTAATAGTTGGAGGAGTACCATACTGTAACTGCTGTCTAATGGCATCACGCTCCAGGAGAAAGTCTGATGTTTCGAAACGTGCATAAAAACCATTCAGTTCATTTGCAAATGCTTGATCATCTCCATTTGCATCTATGTGCCTTTTCTTCTCTTCCTTCCCTATCATTGTATACATCCCTTGCCATGCATGTTTCAGGTTATTCCCCCTCATTTTCACCTCAATCTGCCGTTTATATTTCTGTTTACAGTCATTTGTTATCTGTCTAATCTCCTTCTGAATTGCTTTCATTTTAAGCCTGTCTCCCTGCTCAAAAGCTCTCCTTTTCCTGTGCAGTGCAACTTTTAATTCTTTATTTACCCAGGGTTTGTCATTTGGAAATACCCTAAAAGTTTTTTCTGGGATTATACAGTCCACACAGAACCGAATATAGTCAGTCACCACTAAAGTCAACTCTTCCAAATTCTTACTAGTGTGCACGAAAATGTCCCACACAGTACAATCAAAACAGCCTCGAAGGCGTTCAACAGACTCATTAGTCCACTGTTTAACTGTCTTTATCTCCGGTTTGCTGGTCTTGAGCTTTTGTTTATACTGCGGGACAAGCTGGATTGCATTGTGATCCGAGTCTCCGAGGGGTGGTTTTGCATAGCCCTTATAAGCGTCTTTAATATTCCCAAAGCATAGATCGAGTGTTTTATCCCTCCTTGTCGGGCATTCGACGCATTGATAGTAATTGGGCAATACGCTTTTGATTGAGCATCCATTAAAGGGTTAGTTCACCCAAAAATGAAAATTCTGTCAGTAATTACTCACCCTCATGTTGTTCCAACCGCGTAAGACCTTCGTTCATCTTCGGAACACAAATTAAGATATTTTTGATGAAATCTGAGAGCTGATAACTTCTCCGTAGGCTGCTAGGTGGCCCAAACTTGCTGGCCCAGAAAAGTTATTAAAGAGATCGTTAATATAGTCCAAGTGACTACAGTGGCTCAATATATCAAGCGACGAGAATACTTTTTGTGTGCAAAAACAAACAAAAATAACGACTTTATTCCACTATTCATTTCCTTCGCCCCCCCGGTGACGTCATCATCTATAAGTCCTCCTGGGAAGTCGTGTTTACGACGGCAGTGCATTCAAGTCACTTTCGTCAGAATAAGATGGCGGTGTACTTTCTCTTAATTAATTACATATAAATACAGCAAGATTCTTAAACTAGTTCTAGAAAATGAAGAACAAAGAAATGTGCATCCGGTGTACTTTGTTTTTTTATATTTTTCATTAATTTATGAAGCCACTGCAAACTTAAAATATGTTAAAATATGTATTCAATTTACATATTAAAACTAGTGTATGAAATGGCAAATGTAAATAATATAATTGAATTTTAATTTTAATTTTGCACCAAACGTTGCACAAATGTAATGGAAAACGTAAATTTAAATACAGAAATGCATTGCCATTTTACATATTACATTTCAAATTGAATATTGCTACCCATATGCTTCCATAGAACGCAAAACAATGATGATGATGCATAATAACGCCAGCGTTGTGGATACACTAACCCAAAACCCTCCATAACTTTTCCATTAATTTCACATTTTATTTGTATAGCGCTTTTCACAATACATATTGTTTCAAAGCAGTTTTACAGAAAATGCACATCTACATTACAATTTAGAGTGATCTGTTATCAGAGGTGACTGTGTGCAAGTTATGCATTTCAGAAATGTACATATACAAATCACACAGTTAACTAATAATGTATTAAATTTATTTACTTTATCACTGGCACTTATTTGGAAAAAAATTGTTGAATGGCAAATAAATAAATGACGGACTTTTATTATGTAAGCTTTATTTTACACCTCAACCGACAAGGGAATTTATAGTCATATTTATAGTGTTAATATTAATTTGCGAGTCCACAAACTCATTCTCTTAAATGGCTTGGGTCTGCAGAGCATTCACAGCGTACAGTATACGGACTGAATGCCCCTGACCTGAAGCTTTTATATCAAGACCATTTTCATGTTTATCATTTATTTCTATTATTTGCGTTGCCTTATAACTTCATGCTTACAGTTTAACACATATGTGTTTATTACCACAACAGTAAATAAGTGTCTTTAGAAATGTTATAATATATATTATAATGAAAAAGACTAATAAAATTGTCTCTTCATATTAAATGGATAACAATATATGTCTGGACACTTGAAAAATGTGTAATAATGGGGCCTATAAAACTTAAACATTTAATGATTTATAAGCATTTCACATATTTCTACACTAATTATACAAAACTATTCTGCCAGTGCACCATACTGTACAAATGAACTAGATCAATGTTCATTCTTGTCTGAAACTTTGGAGGAGACAAATATGAAACCACCAGTATGAAGGGCCGTATAGGAAACAATTATTGAAAAGCCTCAACACTAGTGAAACAAAAAACATTGATCAACCTTGGTGAAATTCATTCATACGCATTACTGAAATAAGAAGAGATTTCGGTAGTTGATGATGGCTAATTTCCCTTGAAAAGGAAGTTGTGTGTCCGCACTTCTGTTTAATTTGGCGCGTCTCACAAACTCTTTTAAGCAATGTCGGTTAGTTGTAACGAGTTGTATGGGAAGCCAAACACACCAACAGTGGGACGAAACGGAGCGGTGTTACAGAGCTCGTGCCGTGCTGACATCATCGGTGCGGCTCAATGGACCGAGCTGTGTGACCGACTCGACATCGCAGGGAGGACGTGTTTGCTAGCGAAACCGAATGGAGCAAACTAATCTCACCAGCGCGGCGCTGACCATGTTACTTTATTCATTACTGCTCCGCAGAAGTTCAGGTGTTTTCCCTGCATATATGATAATGAAGATCAGCATGAAGTTATTACATTTCTTTTGCTTATTATCTTTCATATTAGTACATTAGTAGTGTTTGAAAAGCTACTTTGAATTTATTTATTTTTGTAGCCACGGAAAGAGCCGTTCAAAGCAGAAACTTCAACGATTAAGGACTGTGCAGTGCCGGGGGAACTATAGGATCAGATTATTGTTATTAAATTATTAAATAAATAAATTAAAATTATTGAACATAATGAATATAATGAAATACTCACTAAATTGAAAGGATATATTTTAAAAAGAATGTAAAAATGAACACTATACCAGATCATGAGATTAGACATTTGTGTACACCTGTGATTTCTGTGCTGAGATTTAGTGTTTACAGAACATTTTACAAGCTAATTTTAGTCCTAAAATTCTTACTGAGGACAAAGACATGTGTGACAATCAGAGAGACAATCTTACATCAGTGTCTTCAGTTTACAGTGAGGATCCTCCAGTACAGCAGAGAGCAGATGAACTGAATCTCCTAGTTTATTCCCCCACAGATTCAGATCTCTCAGGTGTGAGGGGTTTGATCTCAGAGCTGAAGCCAGAGCAGAACAACCTTCATCTGTGACTCCACAATCACTCAACCTGTAGAGAACAATGACACACTCTTCACTCTCTCAGTTCAGATCAACACGTACAAGCCACAATTCTACACAGACTATTAAATATGTCTAAATTTCAATTGGAGATTTATCAGTCATAAAAAAAAGAATAAAGAAATTCAAAAAGCTTTCAACACATGTGCTTCATAAATCCAACAGTTCTAAATGAGCTCAAACACAACTACACCTCTTCTCTGTGACAGACTCATCGTGAAGATGAAAGCACACAAGAGTATGGTAGGTTAACTACTGACTATAAGTAACTTTGTAACTACATGCCAACTTATTCTAACCCTAACCCTACCAGTCTACTAATAAATCTATTAACACTCCAATGGGAGTTAGTAGACATGTGCAACTGTACTGATAGTCAACAGAATGTGTTCAAGGGACCATTAAAATAAAGTGAAATCAATATGGTCTAACCTAAATTGATAATTATGACAACACTGTTGCTGACAGTGAACATACCATGAGGTTTTACTGGATATGCAGTGATTGTTTCTGTCTTCCTAATGCTACCTTCTGCCTCTCTGTTTTGCTCTTGCACACAATCTACTTCATGCCTTCTGTCCTCTGATTGATAGTTTTTTATCAAATAAAGTATTTTTTGCTGAGAAATGATTTATTAATGATTCATGATTTTTATAAATTAATGTAAGAAACATTTACTGGACTGAAGAAACTGGGTTTATTGATTATTCACCATTTGTTAATGTTAAAAATTTAATTCTTTTGACATTTTTTCATGTTAATATAAATGTCAAATATGACACAACAGGCTTTTGGGGAACATTTTCCATCTCTTAATTATTATTGATTTGCATTGAATTGCATATATGTGTCAGGCAGTGTTGGGAAAGTTCACTTTCTACATGAACTAGTTCAAAGTTCAGTTAACAATTTTTTAAATGAACTAGTTCAGTTCATAGTTCAAACTTCAAAATTTTGAACTAAAGTTCACAGTTCCAAAAAATGAACTAGTTCAGTTCTTTTTTTCCATATGTTGTGCGAGCTATTATTTTTCAAAATTATTGCCACAGCCCATATAAAACCACAGACAGCAATTATGTTATCAGTTTTAACACTGAAACTATGCGTCAGATTTCATCTTCATATCCAATTTTAAAATCCTTATCCAACCAGGTTTTACATAGCATTGAGGGTAGGGTTGCCAACTAAACAAATGCGGGACAATCGTGCATGGTTCTTTACAGGAAAATGAGGGACACTCAAAAATATTTGTAGGCTATAGGCTAGGCCAACATAACACAGTAGGCCTATATGTCATTTCAGGTTCGTATGCGTTTAAAAGGTTTTCAGACAACACATTTGTTTTGATTAAAGTCATATTACACACAAACCATATTTCAAAATAATAGCATTTATCTGAAATAGAAAGCTTTTGTAATTATACACTACTTTTAAAGAAATTAATAGCCTACTTTTATTCAGCAAGTACATTTATAATGTTACGTTTTTTTTATTTCGGATAAAATTTACTTTGAACCTTTTATTCATCAAAGAATCCTGATTTTTTTTCTTTCTTTTTTTTTACATTAATAATAATCAGAAATGTTTCTTGGTCAGCAAATCACATCAGTATATTATTCGACTCAGGATGATTTGATGCTTTCTTGCGTGGCTGGATGTATGTTGGACTCACAATAATCACGTTGTTTGAATTCGTTAAAACTGATTTGCCGAAATCAAAACCCAGTCGGACAGTGAAAGGGATTTGCCGTTAGCGCGAGTCCGGATCGAAGCGACCAGACAGCGGAGGATTCTGTGCACAAATCAAACAATGATTTGTCCCAAAATAATCATTAATTCTCAATTTAAGTCAAGTCAAGTCAAGTCAAGTTTATTTGTATAGCGCTTTTCACAATACAGATTGCATCAAAGCAGCTTCACAGTATTAAATTAAAATAATACAACAAAGTTTGTTTCAAGAGGAATTTATTGATTGATAAAATTAAATTAAATATCCCCAAAATATCCCCAACTGAGCAAGCCAAAGGCAATTTAGAGTTTGTTATTCGTATGGTCTGATCTCTGGGTCTGATGCGCGTGAGTGTGGACTGTGATTGGATGATGACCGGTGTCGTGATCAAGTCATAGCTGTCAACCCTCCCGTTTTTTCCGGGTTTCTCACGTATTTTAGCTCTTTTCCCGCTCTCTTCCCGTTTTAGTATTTTCCCGTAAAATATCCGGTATTTTTACGCTCTGATTGTGTTAACTCAGAACATGCAACTATCTGTCGCCCTGTCCCAAATGGAACCCTAAGCACTCGCGGTCTTCCTCTGACGCCCGTTTCACACATACTCCGTTTGCAGTGCGTGTGCGATGCGTATTTTTTCCCGCACCCATGTTACAGTAACAGTTAGAGCTTTCACACTGCACACGGATGCAGTCCGTCGATCCGTTCCAGTTGTGGTGCGTATACAGCAGTGCAGAGATCGTTTCCATACCGAGTCTATTTTTTGCTGTGCTGTAAAGTGACAACGCATGGTTCGTGTTTAAAATGCACACAGATTGACATTAAAATGTAATAGTTTCACCATAAATGCGTTTAATTAAATAAAATGTAGGCTAGTAATCTTACCATTCATGCATGTAATTAAATAGTACCATTTTTCACAGTCATCTTTTTATTTTAAGACGAGGTAAAGCAAGGAAAACTACAATTTACTTCAACAAGGTAACATAACGACACTCGTCTCATTCGTGGATGTGGAAAAACAAGTTAGTTGTGACATGCAAGACTTTATGTATAACGATTTAGAAAAGGTATGAAATCTGCTGTTTTGGTAAATTAAGTTTTAATTTAAAATGTATGCAATTTTAATATAAGTAGCTACATGGTTCTGCTTGAGCAACTTATATAATCTATATAGAAGTAATGCATTGAATAATACGTTGTGTTACGACCTCTCATAAAAATATCAACTCTGTGTGTGTGTGTGTGTGTGTGTGTGTGTGTGTGTGTGTGTGTGTGTGTGTGTGTGTGTGTGTGTGTGTGAGAGAGAAAGACAGACAGTTTGTGTGTGTGTGTGAGAGAGAAAGACAGTGTACAGTTGTCTTTACTGTCTCTATCCATTTGTTCAACTGCCTCTTACACATTCTTTCTGCCTGTCTGTCTCTTTCTCTCTGTTTCTTTCTCACTCTGTCTCTCAACATTAAGCTAAAAATACGTTGTAGAAAATGAAAATGTGTAAGTAATGTTTACTTTGTTCATAAATAAAGCACTTTTTTGAAAAGTAAAACAAAACATATCCATTGGTCTGCCATTTTTTAATATATATTGTGTAGTTATAAACTCTTTAGACTGTTAATGATCAGTGCTTTTAAAAAAAAGTTTGTGGGTAAGAATCGTGTAAAAAAAATCCCTTATTTTGGGGATGGATTCTGGGAAATCTCCCTTATTTTCAATGTTCAATGTTGACAGCTATGATCAAGTGTTGCTGTTGTATCAGATTCAGTCATACATCAGTGGTTAGATCAGCGTCAATAAACGGGACAACGGAGGTTCCGAACGGGACAAATACATTTCTATAGAAATCTTGCACCCTTTTGAACGAAGTTAAACTGAGAGAGCGTGCCGTTCACAGACACCAGAATGAACGAGTTCACAGTAACGTTCATCAGGCAGTAACAGAGTACGTTCAGTTCACGTTCGCCCAAAATATGAACGAGTTCATGAACTATCTATCGTTCAATGAACGCGTTCAGGCACAACACCGGTGTCAAGGTTTTAGACTTATGTTTGGCCACATAGATTATATATGTTCATTGTGTCTCTTGTTGGTTTTCAGTCTCTGTCATTATGTCTCCTGTGCCTTGTTCCCTGTTTGTGTATTTAAGTCACCCTTCTCCTGAGTACTTTGCTCAGTGTTTCCAGTGCTATGACCAAGTCTAGGTCATTCTCTTGCTGTGCCTCTTTTGGAGTTATCTAAATCTAATTTGTGTACCTGGTATGGTTCCTTTGTTTTGTTTAATTGACTTTTGCTCTTTGAAATTTTGGAGTACTCACAGATCTTTTTGTGAACTTTTTTTCAAATTCCTTCTGGATTTACTTTGTGGACTTTTTGGATTTACTTTTTGGAACTGTTATCAAACTATTTGTGGAAGTTTTTTGGAGTTTACTTTTTGGCTTTATCCTAGGAAAGTTTGGACATTCCTTTTCATCAAATAAAAGATTTGAAGATATTTCCCAGAACTGTCATCTGGTTTTCTGCATTTGGGTTCACCTTTTGACTGTGTTCAAGTTTTCACACTAGTCCTAACCCTGTGTTTCTGACAGTATGAGCCATAAAAGCGATGTATAAATATGATACTCAACAAAAAAACACACATGCATGCATATACAAGTTAGCATCTGTTTTTTGTTGAGTATCACATTACACACACACACGCACACACACGCACGCACACGCACGCACACGCACGCGCACGCACGCGCACGCACGCGCACACACGCGCACACACACACGCACACACACACGCACACACACACGCACACACACACGCACACACACACGCACACACACACGCACACACACACACACACGCACACACGCACACACACACACACACACACACACACGCACACACGCACACACGCACACACGCACACACGCACACACGCACACACGCACACACGCACACACACACGCACACACGCACACACACACGCACACACACACACACGGCTTTTATGGATCATGGATAAAAAAAATGGTGTATTAATAATCAATAAACCCCAGTTGCTTCAGTCTAATAAATGTTTCTTACATTTACATTTATAAAAATAAAAACTTTCTGAGCAAAAGGACTTTACTTGAATTTTGTTTTTGTTTTTTAAGTATAAACTATCAATCAGAGGACAGAAGGCATGAAGAAGACTGTGTACATGATGTTTCTCAGCAAAGTTTTGGTCATATTGATCATTCATAGGCCCTAGAAATTTGCATATTAAATATGATACAGTAGGCTAATATATTCATAAACAGGCATTGTTCGACCGAATTTTACAAAGAATGTTTAAAGTTATGAGAGAATACATGTTTTAAAATTGTTATTAAAATGTTGTAACACGCATTGCCAAACAAACATTCTTTTTTCCAATTAATTTAAACTCCCAAAGGGGAAACGTATCCTGGGAGATACAAACATTTACAGGCAGATTATGTAAAATGTAAAAATTAAATCCATAAAATTTCAACATAAATATAATAAGCTAACACTTAACAACAACTATTTAACACATGTATCACTGAAGGCGGTTTAGTTTGAGATCTTTCACTTTTGAAAAAGTATTAAATCTCCTGATAAAAACACAGGAGAAGAAGAAGCAGAAACATGCAATATCATATGTGACCCGTGCTGGCAAAATGAGTCAGAATGCGTACAGGCTAATTCTGAGCTACAGGCAAAATGGTCGAATTTGAGGTTTTCACAAAAATGAGTTCATTAAGCCCTCATCTAGTGATCCCAAGGGTCAAAATACCAATTAAACATTTTAAAAAGTATCTTTATTTGTATGTTTTCCTTTGTCCATGAAAAATTCAGTTTTCTCTGCTCGCTTCTCGACGACTGTGCTTTCCCTCAGCACAAGTTTGGTATTGTTTTAAAACGTAGCAATCCAACTTTGTGAATATTAATAGCGAATTCTCGATGGCATGAGTCTGAACCAATGAAATGTGATTTTCAAACTCATACTGATTTAAACAAAATGATTTTACTCACATTGACTGACACATCCGAAGCGTGCCTCAAAGACGCCTCAGACAGCGCGTGATCCCGATATACTCTTATACCTACACAGAATTACAGTGTTTCAAAATATCTGTATCTGTATGTAGGTGTAACATTATATTAGATCCGTGCAGTACAGTAGGTCTGAATATATAGGCTGTCTTTTTCATAAATTTTAATCAAACAATTGTGGTACCATGGGGAAAAAAGTTGAATATATATTGTTCCTATAAATATTTGGTTTTGACTCGGTGGTGTGTGCCAAATTTGGTGTTATTACCCGAGATTTTAAGGTATGGTTGGTAGATGATTTTGTTTTGGAACCTTCAGAAAACTTTAACTCGATTTTTCTCAAAATTGACTTTGACTATTAAAGTCAAACAGGTGTAGCTCAGTCATGAACAATTGCTCATTGCGACTCATTTTGCCAGAACGGGTCACATATGTAAGCAGACGCAAATGTAAAATCAAAACTGCCTAATGTTACTTAATGAAATGTCGACGCAGGACGAGGTATAGGACTGTGAAGCTTTGGGGGTGTTGTTGAACTTGATCTACTCCATCTGTGTTTTGATCATCGTTCTGAATCCAATCCAGACATAGTCTAAATATCTAATATCTACAAATTCTTAAATCAAGATACATAAAATGTTAAGTCTTTTATACTGAAAAATTGCTTAAGTTATTTTGCTTCTCAAGTAAATGTATCTTCAATTAAGAATATAAAAAAGAAAAGAAAACAAAGATACTAAGAAAGAAATTTATTTTCTGCAGTGTAGCCCTAAAATTTACATCAGAGCATTTAGTCCAGGGTTCCTCAAATCCGGTTTTGAAGTGCCGCTGTCCTGCAGAGTTTCTCCAACCCTGATTAAAGAGGCCTGAACAAGCTAATCCATGTCTTCAGAGTTACAGGAAGGAGAGTTTTATCAGGGTTTGAGCTAAACTCAGTAAGGCAGCGGCCCTCCAGTGCCAGATTTGTGGAACCCTGATTTAGTCTTACAGAAGACAATAACATGTCTGACTATGATATACCGTAGATGATCTTACCAGAGTTTTTCCAGAGAGAAGCTTCACACCCGGATCTCGCAGTTTTCTATTATCCGGATCCAGTTCTCTCAGTTGTGAGGGGTTTGATATCAGAACTGAAGTCAGAGCAGCAGAATCTTTCTCTGTGACTCCACAATCACTCAAACTGTAGAGAGATGGAAATCATACTTGGTAAACACTATGAACTGAAAACAAAAAGCAATAGAAAATTGAGAAATAGACAATTTGTAGATGGAGTAAAGAAAACACTGCACTTGGTCACCAATGGATGGCATTGTCTCAAAATTACTCAGGAACCTTGAGGTAATGGTGTCACAGATTACAATTGGAGAGAGTTAAGTGTGAATAAAAGACAAATGGGACATGGTGTGGACTCAGGATAACAAACTCTCAGTGTGCAAAAGAACAAGATTCTGAACAGACACGACACATACAACATAAAATTAAACCAACTAACTCCACGCTTTGCTCTAAATGTAAGACCGCATTCTTGGGCTAGAATTCTTGGCCTCCCTTGCATGTGAATAACCAATAAACATGCTATATGAATATTTAATTTTTTGTCTGTTGTTGCCAGGACTTTATATTACTGGATCAGTGATAAATCACTCTCTTTGTCTAGCATATAATTAAGACAAATTATTCCCCTGAAATTATTCCCATGACATGAATTTTACAACCATCAACTGATATCTCAACCATGATATCCTTTTTTTTTTATATATATATATATATATATAATATTGTGTGCTTACTTATGTCATATTATACATGCTTTATATGCCTTTTTAGTCCAGTCTTTGGCTCTATCCAGTTGATGTTGTTTACATCAATAAAATAGATAAATTCAAATAAAAAAAAATAATCAGAAAAACAATAAAAACAAGTATGCTGCCATATTGCTCCTATTACTGATACAATAAATGTTCGTATGTTTCTTAGATTTATTAGCTTTTGACTTTCTTTTGTTTTAACAGTAAAGTGATAGTTTTCACTGATACTTACTGAACTTTAATCACGGGCAGCAGCTTCTAAAGAACCTTCAGTTTTTCAGCTTTATTGTTTTCTCCAACAAATGTATTAATATCAAACTTCTCCAGACTCTTCTCTGATGTCAACAACACAAAACCTACAGCTGACCACTGAGATGAAGAGAGTCTGGCTTCACTTATTGTTCCAGATTTCAGATACTGTTGTATTTCCTCCACTAGTGACTGGTCACCCAGTTCATTCAGACAGTGGAACAGATTGATGGATTTCTCTGGAGAGTCAATGGTCCTGATCTTCTCCTTGATGTACTCAACTGTTTTCTCATTGCTGTCAGAACTCCTTCTTCTCAGTGTCATTAGTCCCTGAAGGAGAATCTGATGAGACTCCACTGACAAACCCAGAAGGAAGCGCAGGAAAAGGTCCAGATGCCCATTTTTACTCTGTAGAGCCTCATTCACGGCTCTCTCATGGAGCTCAGAAAATGAAACATATTCTGGTAAATCGAGTTTAGACCAGTTCTTAAACATAGACAACAAACCTGGTTTAGAGACTGGGTCAAATACATTTCTGTTGTTGTTTGTGAAGCAGAGGTGCACATATAAAGCTGCTAGATGTTCCTGAACACTCAGATGAACAAAGCAGAAGACTTTCGCCTGATACAGGCCTGACTCCTCTCTGAAGATCTGAGTGCACAATCCTGAGTACACTGATGCTTCTGTCACATCAATGCCACACTCTCTCAGGTCTTTCTTATAGAAGATCACATTGCCTTTCACAAGCTGCTGAAAAGCCACTTTCCCCAGTTTGAGGATCATGTCTTCATCTGTCAGGTTCTTCTTATAGTCCTTCTCATGTTTGATGTTGGACTGAAGGATCAGGAAGTGTGTGTACATTTGAGTGAGAGTCTTGGGAATCTCTCCACTCTCTGCTTCACTCAACATCTTCTCTAGAACAGTGGCTGAGATCCAGCAGAACACTGGGATGTGGCACATGATGTAGAGGCTCCTTGATGACTTCAGGTGTGAGATGATAGTATTGGCCAGACTCTGATCACTGATTCTCTTCCTGAAGTATTCCTCCTTCTGTGGCTCATTGAAGCCTCGTACCTCTGTCACTCGATGGACACACTCAGAGGGGACGAGATCGGCTGCTGCTGGTCTAGAGGTGATCCAGATCAGAGCAGAGGGAAGCAGATTCCCCGCAATGAGGTTCGTCAGCAGTACGTCCACTGATTTCTTTTTGTTTACATCTCGTAGAGTCTCATTCCTTTGAAAATGTAAGGGAAGACGACACTCATCCAGACCATCAAAGATGAACAACACTTTATATTTGTCACTAGATATTTCCATTTCTTTTGTTTCAGGGAAAAACACATGAAGAAGATCTGAAAGACTGAACGTTTTGCCCTTCATCAGATTGATCTCTCGAAAAGGTAGTGGAAATATGAGCTGGACGTCCTGATTCACTTTGCCTTCAGCCCAGTCTAGGATGAACTTCTGCACAGAGACTGTTTTTCCAATGCCAGCGACTCCCTTTGTCAGCACAGTTGTGATGGGTTTGTTTTGTCCAGGTAAAGGTTTAAAGATGTCATTGCATTTGATGGGTTTGTCCTCTGTTGCTGCTCTCCTGGATTGTGTCTCAATCTGTCTCACCTCATGTTCATTACAGATCTCTCCACTGTCACCCTCTGTGATGTAGAGCTCTGTGTAGATCTCATTCAGGAGTGTTGGGTTTCCCTGCTTTGCTGTTCCCTCATTCAGACACTTAAACTTCTTCATCAGATTTGATCTAAATGTGTTGAGGACTGTGGATAAGATATTTGACTGTAAGACAGACAGAAAACAGGTCCTGAGCAAGATTTATACATTGCTCAGTTCATACCATGAGACCAATCTGGACATTCTGAAACACAAGTGGGAAACTGACTTGGATGAAGACATATCGGACGCGGTCTGGCAAAAGGTAGTACAGAATATTCATTCGTCTTCAGTGTGTTTGAGGCATGCTGTTATCCAGTTTAAAGTGGTACACCGTCTGCATTGGTCCAAAGACAAATTGTCCAAGATCAAGTTGGACCTGGACCCTGCATGCGATCGGTGCAAACAAACCCCGGCTACACTTCTACACATGTTTTGGACTTGTTCGAAGCTTCACGGATACTGGCTATCTATTTTTGATACATTTTCCTAAATGTGTGGAAAGACTGTGCACCCGTGCCCTTTGACTGCACTATTTGGGGTGATCAAGGTGGATGCTTCTTTGAGCGGGTGCCAGGTGAACATGATCGCTTTTTGTTCCTTGCTAGCTAGAAGACTTATTTTGTGTAGGTGGAAGGATCCTTGCCCTCCAACATATGGACACTGGATTAAGGAGGTCATGTGTCATTTTCATTTGGAAAAGATTAGATATAGTGTAAAAGGGTCTGTTGAGAAGTTTTACAATATGTGGATGCCATTTTTGTCTTTTTTTTGAAAGTGTGCCAATTGACAATTTTGTATAAATATCTACACAAACCTGTGTTAAGAAGTATATGAGGTTGCATAGAGGTCTGACTACTGTTCACATTTCTATTTTATTTATTTATTTATTTGTTATTATTTTTATATCTATCTTTTATGGATCCAGTATGGGGTGGGGGAAGGGGGGCTTTTTGTTGTCGCTGTGTTAATCTAAATGTAAAACTTAAAATCAATAAAAAGACTTTGTTCAAAAAAAAAAATGTGTTGAGGACTTCATGGCTGTAAAATTAAAATAACATGGTATTACATAAGTTAAATATAAATGTTAAATGTTATAAATGTAAAATGTTGTATTTGTTTAACTGTTTGTTTACTTTACCTGACACTAGCATACCTGCTTTCATTAAAGTCCTGTAGTTGATTCATAGGCTGGTCATTCTTCTTACAGACGGGTTTTGTTACTGCTGATCTTTGTGGTGGGATTGACCTTAAACATCATGAAGAGAATCAAGAATCAGACACTCTGATATTGGTGGATTTGTTTTATATTACCTTAATAATTCACTGTCACCCTCTGAAAACAGATAATAAGTAAATGCACTTATTATTAAATCAACTGCTCAAGGCCACAACTGTAAAAATACTAAAAACAAAAACTATTAAAAAAAAAAGTTTGTCAAGATAAACTTTGTGTTAGCTTGAGAAAGCTTTTTATATATGGTAAATATTATATTAAAATAATATATTATTGATTGATTGCTTATAATTTAACATCATCAGAGCTATTTTAATGGTGAGAATAAAAGTAGCAAAATATAAAGAGAAATAAACTAAAAACTAAATTTACAAAAGTTTTTAAACTAATTCGGCCTCACTTCATTAAATAAAATCTATTAATACGAATCAACAGAATAAAAACAGAGTCCTTGAGGAGTTAAAACCATCGCATTCCGTTAAAATCTGCTTTAAAGATAGTGGACTCTGTCATAAGAGGCATAAAGGAGGATCTTCAACTGATAACAAAACCTTGTGCCTATTTGGCAATATGTGCAGATGACTTGGTATCAGTGATTATCCGAGTAGAAACAATGTTTTCTACCAACAACAGGATTCATTTCATAAAGTTTAAAGATCAAATACGATGCGATTTCTTGTTTTCCTTTTTCTTTAGTGTGTTATGTAGCTGTTAGTGCAAGTATAAGATCTGCAGAGTTAAAAAGCTCAAAGTGTAAAACCTTAAGAGATATTCTTTATAAAAGTTAAGGCTCAGCCACACCTTCCTAAAACTCTTCTTTCAAACACGCCCCAACAAATCTAGGTCAGTGTGTGGGGGCAGAGTTTCATAAATAAATGTATACGCAAAGAAAGAAGGTGTAACTTTTGTTCTCGCTGTATTATTGTTGCCGCCAGCGCCGCCATGTCGTGGAGACACTGTGTTTTTCGCTGCGAAAGCCAAACTAAATGAGTTTGGCCTTCCAAAAGAGGACACAATTAGAAAACAATGCTTAAACTTTATTTACAACTGTTCCAGAACAGTACAACTAAAATATTCGACTGTGTGATGCGCAATTTTCAGAGGACTGTTTCCAGACCCTGCGAGAGTACAAGGCAGGCCGTGCACAAAGCTGATTCTAAAAAGTGGGGCAATTCCATATTTGCTTGTACATTCTGGCGCTTCTGACTCACACACAGCCTGTAAGTATGTTTTTTTTATATTTTAAGAATTTGCTACTGACTATTCAAAAATCTCTTTCATTCAAATATTTAAATGTCTTTAAGAAATGTTATAGCCTACCTGAGATCAGTCTGTGTATCGTCATTCTTAAAATCTATTGGATGACCCATAGACCCGTCACTCCTCAAAGACACACAGCTGGGCGCTGGTTCTGATCTCTCCTGCTGAACTGAACTATAACAGAACAGATTTAATTAGTTTTTGATGATAATCATCATATGCAAGATCTTCATACTGTTTGGATGAAAAGCACTTGAGGAGGGTTTAGAAATTCATTTAAAACAGACATCTCTTTTATTATGGGCCTATAAAAGGTTATTTCATTTGGAAATATGTTCAGATGATATGGTCCCATGAATTGTCTGAGTAGAAACAATGTCGTAACTTTTGTTCTCGCTGTAATATTGTTGCCGCCAGCGCCGCCATGCAAAGATGATCGCTCATCTTGGACATCTGCATTTTCCGGATCAGAATCGGGCTCCAATTGATAAGGTAGTTCTGACATGATCACATGCCTTTATTGCTTCTGGAGCTGATGTTCCAAATATGGTAAGGGGCGAGACATTTCCGTCACACGCTTGAAGGGGTGGTTGATTATGATTTCACTTTTTTAACTTTAGTTAGTGTGTAATGTTGAAGACGAAGTCCTTAAAAAATGCTAATCAATGAATAGAAGATAACACATAAGCTACCTAAATTCATCAACTAACCATTCAGAAATGTACTGTTGCATTCTACATGTTGTCACTTCTTGAGTCTCTCCATTATTGTCTGACTCTGGTTTGAACATAAACATTGACATTTTCAGTGCATGTCTGTGTGAGGTAAAAGGATATAAAATATCTGTGGGGTATTTTGAGCTAAAACTTCACATACACACACTGGGGACATCAAAGATTTATTTTACATCTTGTGAAAAGAGCATTATACCACCCCTTTAAGGTTATCGGGCCAATCACAATGTACTGGCTAGCTGGCCAATCAGAGCACGCCGCGCTTTTCAGAACGATGAGCTTTGTAAAAATCAACGCATTTCAGAAAGGCGGGGCATAGAGAAGCAACAATAATGTACAGTATGTGTAGAATAATGAGTATGTTTGTTTTTTAACCTAAAACCGCATAAACACATTGCATTAAACCAAATACACAAAATAATGTTCTTTTTAGAACCGTCATATGACCCCTTTAATTGTATTACATTGATACCATCTGTTGGCCATTTTTGGAGGAGTCATTTTGGAGGAGGTTATAATGGGTTTGAGGTCAGAATATAGAATAGGGTATTTTTTTGAGCTCTGAATATACATGTAAGGCCACAGCAGCACTGCTGCACATTACCTGCAATTCCACAACGCCCAGGTACCAACAAAAAGGACTGCAGTCCATTTAAAATGTCCACAAAAGCTGGGTGTTTCAAATAATATAAGCATCTCTTTCAATAAAATGCTATTTATCTGATTCCAAGCCATGAAATTGGAACACTCATAGATTATGTCTCTCTTGCATCAGGTGAAGACAATGTCTATTATGAATATCATAAATACAAAATACAAAACACCATAATATTAAAATGTTAATCATGTCTTTAAGAAATGTTGTAGCCTACCTGAGATCAGTCTGTGTATTGTCATTCTTAAAATGTATTGGATAATCCATAGACCTGTCACTCCTCAAAGACACACAGCTGGGCGCTGGTTCTGATCTCTCCTGCTGAACTGAACTATAACAGAACAGATTTAATTAGTTTTTGATGATAATCATAATATGTAAGATTTTCATACTGTTTGGATGAAAAGCACTTGAGGAGGGTTTAGACATTGTTTTCAAGAAATTCATTTAAAACAGACATCTCTTTTATTATGGGCCTATAAAGGGTTATTTAATGTATTCATTTAAAGTACCTGCAAACTGGAGAAAAATCTTCATCTCTGGATGTTTGTCTGTCATCCATGATGAAGCTGAACAGTTGAAACAGTCTGATCTCCACTGACTCTGGATGTAAATGACGAACAAACACAAAACTAAAGTAATTAAACTTAATTAAACATCTTTATCATTGATCTGATCATGAGAGTTGGAGGTAAATAGATAATGACATCGATGCGTTCACTCAAAAAGGTAATTTGAAAAATCATCACATAGCCTAACTTACAGCACGATACACAAAAGAAACCCCGTTCCTTTACTACAGGATGAAAAATGTCAAACACGTCCTTTCAGAAAAAAAGTATTAATGTGGACGTCACCTGTAAAGGGCCTCAAGACATAAAAAGTCCCCTTGATCCAAATTTAGTCTAACGTTAGATATCCAACCGATTCACAAACTCCTCCATCTTTTCCATCAAGTAGCTAGTACACACATTCCTGTCTACGGTTTTATAAAAGTTTCTGTGAAATACTTACTAATATTTTGTTATCGGAATTTAGGAATCGACTGTCTGATTACATGGCGAAACATCAGCTTCCCTTTCAAGGGAACTCGAGCTGCGTCGAGACGCGGTGGGAACGCCCTGCGTGATTGCGTCGTGAAGCACGTGTATAACCAGTCCAATGGAAAGACGAGACGTAATAGGCGGGTGAGATGGTGCTCGATGCAGAGCCAAATGGGAGGAGCTAGAGCTCGAGCTCACCCTTGCTGGATCTAGTGCGAGTTCAACCGTGATGGAGGAAGGACAAGTTTGTTTTGATGCGCAAGATTCTGGCATACATCATATTGTATTTTTCTCTAATATTTGTCGTGATTATGATTAAATATTTATCGTAAACATTGCTCACACTCTGTGTGTGTGTGTGTGTGTGTGTGTGTGTGTGTGTGTGTGTGTGTGTGTGTCTGTTTCTAAAAACGGTTGAAACGTATCTATGTAGCCTATTATTATTTTATCTTTATAACGGTTTCGTTGTTTTCCTCACTTTTAAAGCTGCTTTGGACAAAAGCGTCTGCTATGATTATGTAAATTACTAGACTTAAAAGGCAATGTGAAAGCTTAGATAGTGCACCCCTATTTATTTTTTGTCCACCGCATTTACGTGTGTGTTATTTGTGAATTAATCTAAATCATCTGATTAATTTATGAAATAAAAAATAATAAGACTAGGTACCTAATCTGCCCTTTTTGTAGAAGTAAAAGCATACTCCAACAGGCCAGTTGTAATTATTATTATTTTTAATTATATGTAGTTATTTATAAGTTATTAATTATATGTAGTTATTTTTAAATTAATTAAACTAAAGAAATAAGAAATGAAAATTTCTCAAATAAAAATGTATATTTACTGTACCAAACACCACTTTCAATACACAATAGTCACCATACTTTATTAAACAACACTTTATTGGAGGACAAAGCATAAAGTTGATAAAGTAGCATAAAGAAAAATGAGATTCAAGATAAATAAAAATGTGTCTTCAAAAATACGTTACCATCATATGAATCCATTCACAGCTGCTGAAGCCACAAAACGAGTGCCAGAGAATCATATTCAGTCACCTATAGAAAACAGATTTGATATTGTGTTGGAAATAATGATTCATTATCACAGCTAAACTGGTTTCTTGCTCTTCCCTGTACGTCTCTATCATGTTCGTGTTCTTCTACCTCGTCTAAACAGTTTGTTCAGTTGAAGAACAGAAGATGTGATCACTGATGTGGTGTAGCTTTTTCTCAACCAGAGGAAGAAGTCTCAACATCCCATTGTCAGGCGTTCTCCAGTGCTGGTCTGAAAGTAAAACAAAAAACACAAACCATTCAAATGAAGTTGTTTAATGGACAGTCGGGTCAGCTTATGTTCTGCGTTATTTAAAGCAGTGATGGTTTACTCTGGCCCTCAGCGTCCACTGTCCTGCAGATTTAGCTCCAACCTCAAACCCTCCTGCCTATTGTCTATAAGTAAACCTGAAGACTTTGGTTCAAATTTTCAGATGTGCTCGATTAGGGTTGGAGGTTAACTCTTAATTAACCTCAAAAAGTAGAATGCAAAGGGCCAGAGTTGCCTGTTCCTTACATAAATTTACAAAGCAGCAGTCAGTACATTATATAATATACACATTGAAGTATTATATATATATATATATATATATATATATATATATATATATATATATAATATTGCAGCACATAATATAAGCGAAGTACTGAACAAAAACAGTTATATCAACAGCAACCTATTTTAAAAGATTTTTAAGAAAGGCATGGTCTCTTTTGAGCCTTTGCCAGTGATGCTTGATTTCTTTCCAGACAACATACTCTTCTGTGAATTGTTTCAAGAGCTTCACTTGGTCAAAAACCAAGTGATAACCTGTACAATGTAAAATTGTCAACATCACAGTAAATTGACCGGTGTTGATTTTCCAGTGTTACAATAAAGTATTAAAATAAAGTGTTGAATCAACACTAAACAGATTGGGTTTAACACCAGAAGTGTCCATTTTAAATAAGAGTTGGTGTCATTTTGCGTTGTTGCAAACATAACTCTCTTTTAGAGTTAACCAAGCCACACCTCCGTTTACGTGCAACCGTCGTTTTGACTGAACCAGAGTCCAGACCACATGCGAACGCCATTTTACTTGTGGAAGAGTCAAGCGTGGGGTAAGTCTAATACTTTAACTTGATAGTAATACAGATAAATCAGACTGTAAATTGATTTCAATGTATACAGTTTATTAGTTTAATCTATTATTCGATCACAAATCACTGTAATAATGAATAATTAACATTAGACAGCCAACGAGCTCTGACGTCTGATTTTTGTATTTTGATTTTTGCCAATGTCATGCCACTTTATAAATTATGTAAAGGTAGTAAAGCCTCGATTAAGCTTAGTTTTGTCTATCATCACGTCTCGCGCACTGTAATTGTTTTTATGCACGTTCACAGGCATTTTCTTTCTGAGCACACTCGACAAAGCCTAAAGTTTTGCGCGCGCGAAGCACAGGCCATTTTACAAGGTTAACTGTTGAATTTCTAGAGTGTTCTACCAGTAACGTTAAATTGGCCTATCAGGAAGATCACTGGACTAAAACGAATTGTTATGATTTTAATTTGAATATTCTTTCGTTGACCGTGGTTCTGTGATAGTCGTGGTTCTGAACTGTGGTAACGTTAAGTTTATCATGTTGTGAAATGATTGATCTGCGTGGTATTATTTTCTGCCAAATATGGGTGTCAAACGCAATTAATTAAACATTTTGTAGTGAATTAAAGCTCTCAGTTGCCTTTTAAGGAACGAAATCCAGTAATATTTGTTAGTGTTCGCTCTAACACTGTGTGGAACACTCGTCGTGAAATATAGGTAACGTTAGAAATAAGGCACAGCTCTTCACTCATCTCCCTAGGGCTGAAAAATGTAGTCGACATTATCGATAAACGTCAAAACAGATATTGTCGACAGATATTTTCAACTAATAACGCCTGCAATAACGCGGTTTAACCATTGGGACGCTGTAGTGCAAGGCTGTATTGCAGCTGATGCAATAGAAGATGGCGGTTGAAGCTTTTAATGGTGCTGCTTTATTTAATATAGATTTGTGAGGCCAAGATGGCGGCGGTGTAGGTGGTAGTGTTTCTTTGCTCTTCAGGGAAATAAAGGTGAAGTGGTGATATAACCTATTAATCGGACTGGTGATAACGTGAAAAAAATACGTGAAAACGTTATATGATTCTGATTTGACATCTTTATGCATGGGAAAAAGAGGCAAGAAGAAAGTTAAACAAGTTTGGCTTGACACCATGTCTTCCGACGCATCTGGCTCAACTGATCAATTTGAGAATTCAGCATCAGCCTCGAGTAGTGCTGGATTTAAACTTAAGAAAGATACCGAATCACAGTGGTTTGACACATGTCCAAATTTCGACAATGAGGTTGTTGTCACATCCCTCTCAGATACTCCTCAGAGGCCAGCTGCTAAAAAAACTAAACGCGCAGAATCTAACGTTAGTGGAAACGGGAATGAGAATGTCTTGGCGGCTATTCGTGAGCTTGATTCTAAATTAGACAAAACGTTCCAGAAGATTTCGGCGATTGAAACTACCACCGAGGCGACTTCCAAACAAGTCAAAAGTCTAACAGCGACGGTACAACAGCTTATTTTGGATGTTGGCGTGCATAAAGAGGCTCTCGATCATATGGAATCTGAGGTCCACGCTCTGAGAAAGGAAAACAAATCACTGAAAGCAAGTGTACAGGAGTGTAGACGTTACAGTTGGCGATGGTTTCTAAAGTTGCACGGCGTTGCGGAAAAAGACAATGAGGATGTCCGAAGTGTGGTCCTCAACATCTTAGGGAAGATTGCTCCTGGAGTCGGAGACGGGCTACAGGACAGTGTCGAGGTCGTTCATCGTCTGGGTCCGAAGCGGACGGATGGAAAGACCAGATCGATCATAATTCTCTTCTCACAGCGCCGCATTCGTGACATCATTTGGAGTGCTGCTAAAGGTTGCAAGTTTCTAACTGACAATAAACTGCGTCTCTCGGAGCCGCTGTCTCCTGAAGATAGAGCAGCGCGGGATAAGCTGTGGCCTCTTGTGAAGAAGGCAAGGGAGGAGGGCAAGAAGGCAACCTTTCGCAACTCATTTGCTTTGATTGATGGGAAACAAATCTTCTATGCTGATGTCGTGTAAGCCAAGCTGCTGCTTGCACTGGTTACTTTTCTCATGCAAAAATCGAAAAGATGAAACTTGACGACTAACAATATAAACTGTGCAAAAACTTTTTGAGTTGTGCACAAATAGGAACTATTTTTGTTCTTCTTTAATTATTGTTACCTTTACTATTAATCTCCTTATTTGTTTATCACCTCGATAACATGTGCTTTGGTTATTATCCACCTCTCCCTTTACATTCTGGTAGCTAGTCTAAAGAAAGTAACTTTTTTGTTGTTTTTTCTCATTTTGTTTAGGGGTTCTTGTTATGGAGTATTCGTTTAACTCCTTGTCGGTTGTAACTTTAAATGTTAGAGGTTTGCGGGACAATCTGAAAAGAAAAGCAATTTTTTTGTTTTGTAAAAGAAGTGCAGCTGATCTTATCTTTCTTCAAGAAATTCATTCAGGGGAAACAGATGTTACATTTTGGAGAACGCAATGGGGAAGCTCAATTTTCTTTAGCCATGGCAGCAGCCACTCGGCTGGGACTGCTATAATGTTACATAGATTTAAAGGGACTGTATTAGAAACTGTATGTTCTGATGAAGGCAGATGGGTTTGTGCTGTAATTAAACAAGATAACGCCACCTTTATAGCTTGTTGTGTATATGGACACAACTCTCGTGCATCCAATAGAGTAATGTTCTCTCATCTAGTGGACAAGCTTAAAAAGTTACACAAAAAATAAAATAATGTTTATTTTATTTTGGGGGGAGATTTTAATGAATGTATGGACGATCACCTGGATAGATACCCCCCTAGACTTGATAGCAGGATGAATAATGATCACATTTTTTCCCTGTGCTCCGATCTCTCTCTTACTGATGCATGGCGGTTCTTTAATCCTTCTACAAAAGATTTTACCTGGTCCAATAGAAGTTTATCTCTTAGATCTAGGATTGACTTTTTTCTAATTTCATCTTCTATCCTTAAATATGTAAAAGATGTTTCTCATGTCACTGCCCCGTTATCAGATCATAAATTAGTTGCAATAAAATTGAGTGACATCAATGATAACCCGAGAATGAGGGGCTATTGGAAACTTAATAATACCTTGTTACAAGACAAACAATTTAATAATAGTATCATCAATCTTACCAAATAATTATTTACCGGATCAACCAGAGATTATAAAAAAAAAACTGGGAGTTCTTTAAATATAAAGCTAGATATATTGCAGTTAAAAGAAGTAAGGAACTTAAAAATATTAAACATAAAACCGATTCAGAGTTGGTTAATAGACTTAATGTTTTACTAGCTAAAGATAAGATTACAGAAGAAGATATGGAAATAAAAAAAATTAAATCTGGAATTCGACAGAGCTTATTTAGAGATGGCCAAAGGTGCATATATTAGATCTCGAGCGAAATGGCTTGAGGAGGGGGAGAAGAATTCTAACTATTATTTTGCCTTGGAAAAAAGAAACGGTCAGAGGAAAGCTCTTTCAGCGCTTAACATCGATGGAGTTACCTCTAAAGACCCTAAAGAAATATCAGAATTTGTTAGCAAATTTTACAGCAATCTTTATACATCTGAATTTAACTATGACAGCTGTGAAAAATGTATTAATACAATTAAACACCGTATACCAATTATTGATCGTGAGTTTAGTCGAATTTGTGACGCTGATTTGTCAATAGAGGAAATTAATCAAGCTCTGCACTCAATGAAAATAGGTAAATCCCCTGGTATTGACGGGCTTTCAGTAGAATTCCATCTTCACTTTTGGGAGTTTATTAAATTGCCTTTATTTCATATGTATAAGGAATGCATCAGTCAGGGAGAGATGACCTCTACAATGAAACAGGGAGTTATATCCCTTATACCCAAGTCAAGCAAGGACCCTTTATTAATTGACAATTGGCGGCCTATTACTCTTTTAACATTAGATTATAAAATGTTAGCCTCTGTTTATGCTAAAAGATTACGTACTGGTCTAAATAACATTATTTCAGAATCTCAGTCGAGCTTCATGAAAGGCCGTCACATATCTAATAATATAAGGTTAGTATTAGATGTGCTAGATTACTCTAATTTAATTCACTCAGACGGTCTCATACTTTTTCTTGATTTTCAAAAAGCTTTTGATTCCTTAGAACACAAATTTCTTTTTCGCACTCTAGAGTTATTTGGATTCGGTAAATCATTTATTGATACTGTAACCATGTTTTATAGAGATATTAACAGCTCAGTGATCGTTAACTTTGATACATCCAAAAGGTTTTACATCCATCGTGGAATCAGACAGGGCTGTCCAATCTCCCCGTTTTTATTTCTTTTAGCCACTGAACTACTTTGTCTAAGGATTAACCAAAATGAAAGTTTGACAGGAATCTCTATATTTGATCGAGAGTTTAAAATTGCACAGTTAGCTGACGACACCACACTATTCTTGGAGGATAGAAAACAGTTACCTAATGCTCTGGAATTGGTGGAACAATTTTCTTGTGCTTCGGGTCTAAAACTTAATATTTCGAAATGTGAAATGATCTCAATTCATGATATAGATGAGACATCATTGGAGGGGATCCCTGTTAAAAACTGTGTAAAATATCTAGGTATCCATATCACTAAAAATCCAGTTACCAGACATCTTTTAAACTTTTCTGATAAAATGACAAAAACTAAAAACGTCTTTAACATCTGGCTTCAGAGAGATCTTTCATTATACGGTAGAGTCCTTTTCTCTAAGGTGGAAGGGCTCTCTCGCTTTGTATACCCTGCTCTTTCTTTGTTTATCAATGATAAAGCTATAAGGGAAATTAACAAAATATTTTTGGATTTTATTTGGAAAAATAGGCCTCACAAATTGAAAAAAGTAGTACTCTCTAATTCCAGAGGTGAAGGTGGCCTTGACTTTTTAGATTTTGCTGATACTATAAACACCTTTAAAGTAAACTGGCTGAAAAGATGCCTTGTGAATCCAGTGTCGTTATGGTTTTTCATTCCTAATAATATCTTCAACAAACTCGGTGGCCTGTCTTTCCTATTAAAGTGTAACTTTTTACCTAGCAAGTTACCCATCTCCTTATCTAACTTTCATCAGCAATGCCTTCTCTTGTGGAAATTGTGTTTTGTCCATTGCTTTTCCCCCCACAAAGTTCTCCTTTGGAATAACGCGGATATAACCGTTATATTCCCTAGATGGTTTAACAATAATTTTAATTGCATTCTATCTGTCTTTGATGATTCTGGTCATATTCTAACTTACAAGCAATTTTTGAATCACCATAACTTTCCAGTTCCACCAAAGGAATATAATACCTTGATAAAAGCTATCCCAGCAGGCTTAATTCAGCTAATTAAAAATCACCTTAACTTCAGTAAAGGTAATAGTGTTTATCCGGCTTTACGCTTGGGCGAGATAGATTTTTTAGATCGAAAATGCAACAACAGACATATTCGCTCAATTTTTCAAATGAAGAGAAAAGTTACTCCAAGGGGTAAATTCTATTGGGGATCCCTTGTAACAAATGTAATTTGGAGAAAGGCCTGGCTTTTGCCTAGTAAATTTTGTGTATCCAACAAAGTTAAGGAAATTCATTATAAAATCCTTCATAAAATCTATCCTGTTAACTCTTCCATTTCTAAATATTCTGATATTGATGAGACTTGCTCTTTTTGTGGTTTTGTTGAGGAAACTGTCCCCCATTTATTTTGTGAGTGTAATGTAACCAATCGATTTTGGGCTAATTTAAGTGCTTTTGTTTTTGGCCCTACAAATGTGACCCACACCTTCATTCTTAAAGAGATTATCTTTTATTATGAAAACCCAAAGCGGATGTCCCTTGAACATGTTGTTAATTTCCTTATCTTATATGCAAAATTCTTCATCCACAAGCAAAAATGGCTTAAGTCTCCTTTGAGCTTCCCTCTTTTTCTTGCTGACCTTATTTTATTTCTTCCCTTAGACTTATAAATAACAAAAAAAGTGCAACATTTTTTATGCATTATGATGATTTATTAAAAGATATGACTTAACCTTGTTGTTATGCTTTTCTTTTCTTTTTCTTTTTTTGTATGTATAATTACAAATCCAGGATATTTATGTATTTTTATTATTATTATTATTTATTTATTTTTATCCTCGTTTCATTGTTTGTTCATTGTAAGAGATACAACCTTGCTTCACTTCCCTGAGCTTGTAATTATGTGTAAGTTCTGCAATAAAAAAAAAAAAGAGAGTCGACGGACAGAAAAAAGAAAAAAAAAGAAAAAAAAATATATAGATTTGTTCACATGCAGCTGATTTATTTTTGTTTATTTGTACATTTTACTCATATTTAATGGAGCAAAGTCAGACGTGGACAGTAATCAATCAATATATTGATCTCGTAATGTGTATGCGTAAGACGTCGGTTTCACAAATTTGCGTTTACATGGAGAAAATGAAAATGGCATCTTTGATGTTTTGACATTTTGAAATGTAATTTATTTTATCACTTAAAAAAAGAAAAATGGTTTCATATTGAATCAAATTTTATTTATAGCAAGTTAGCAACCCAGTAAGATGTTTATTCCTCTCCCACAGGAGTTCAGAGGTAAAATCACTATGATAGTCAAAGCACAATTTAGACATCAGAAGAAGTTCATAAAAATCCCAGAGGCTTGCTTTGATATATTTATAGCAGAATGTAAGTAATGAAGTCGTTATTAATAATTATGTGTATATATTCATTACCGGTCAAAAGTTTTAGATCGGTACGATTTTTAATGTTTTTAAAAGAAGTCTCTTCTGCTCACCAAGGCTGCATTTATTTGATAAAAAAATAAATAAAAAACATTAATATTGTGAAATTATATGACAATGTAAAATTATTGTTTTCTATGTAATATATAGTAAAGTGTAATTCATTCCTGTGATCAAAGCTGAATTTTCAGCATCATTACTCCAGTCTTCAGTGTCTGATCCTTCAGAAATCATTCTAATATGATGATTTGATGCTCAAACATTCATTACCTATTATTTTCAATGTTGAAAACAGTTGTGTACAATTTTTTTCTCAGAATTATTTGATGAATAGAAAGTTCAAAAGAACAGTATTTATTTAAAATAGAATATTTTCTAATATTATAAATGTCTTTACTGTAACGTTTGATCAATTTAACTCACCCTTGATGAATAAAATTATTGATTTATGTTATTTATTTTCCCCCAAAAAATAAAATTTAAATTATTACTGACCCCAAACTTTTGAACGGTAGTGTTTAATGTTACAAAAGCTTTCCGTTTCAGATAAATGCTGTTCTTTTGAACTTTCTTTTAAAAAAAATCCTGAAATAAAAATGTAAAAAACTGTTTTCAACACTGATAATAACCAGAAATGTTTGGTGTGCATCAAATCATCATATTAGAATGTTTTCTGAAGGATCATGTGACACTGAAGACTGAAGTAATGATGCTGAAAATTCAGCGATCACAGGAATAAATTACACTATTACTGTATATTACACAGAAAATAACTGTTTTAAATTGTAATAATATTTCACAATATTATTATTATTCTTTTTTAATTTTTTAATCAAATAAATGCAGCCTTGATTAGCAAAAGAGACTTAAAAAAAAAAAAAACATTAAAACTCTTACCAACCTAAAACTAATATATATATATATATATATATATATATATATATTGCTATCCTTATGTGTCAAATTGTGAATAAAGCATTGCCTAAATTTGATAAAACTTTTGTTGTGCAGTGAAAGAGAAGTTCTCAATTCCGGAAGATCTTGCAGTTACAGTTACAGATGACACTGGCACAGAGGTGGATAAAGATGTGTTTCCTGATCTAATGACCACCAGTGGGTTAGTTTTTGTCATAAATTAATTTAACCCTCTGATGGTCTTCGTTTAGCAGTCACACTGGGGGCCTTCCCGGTCATAAATGACCGGACACCTAAAAATGAAACTTCCTCCATCCCAGTAAAAACCAATGCAATTTATTTTTGTTCTATAATATTTATTCTTTTTAATTTAGAATTTTGAGACAATTTGATTGAACTTATTAATATTAATGCAATATTTATAGTCCATTTTTTGCCATTGAAAATAATGTTGTTTTTTTTCTTTTGATTTAAAAAAAAATACAATTCTATGCAGTATTTATGGGTAAAATAGAGACTAGGCTTTCAGAAAAAAAATTTAATAAAAAAAATTAATCAATTTATTAAACATAAAATTAAATAAAACATGTTATTGCATGGGTTCACCACTAGATGCCTGTATAGCTCTAAATGGAGATGTTTGTGAATTCTAGTTGTTTTTGGACCAAATTACTTACTTTTAAGATGTGGATTGAATGTATTTTTTTAGAAATTCTCAAATAATACTTTTTGCCAAGGTTTATAACATTTTATTAATTATTATTTTAATAATTATTATATTAATTATATATACATATATTAATTATAATTATTATAATTATATGTTTTTCACTCTTGATGTTTTAGAGCTTCACCCCTTCATTGCTGAGCCCTTTTTTTCTGCATCGTGGCTGATTTGTAGAGAATTTGTGTTTTTGTCAATTTCCCATTCATTTCCTATGGGGGTAATTTTGACCAAAGACCAAAATCATGACAAATTTTTTTACGACCACTTAGCATGCTCGGATCATGAACTCAAAACATTCTGATGAAGCTGTGATTTTTAAAAATTGGGTGTGAATTTTTTTGCACTCTTGATGTTGTAGAGTGTCACCCCTTTACTGCGGTGTACTTTTTTTTAGAATCGTGTCCGATTTGTAGATTGTACAGACAAAAATTCAGAGAATTTTTGTGTTTTTGTAAATTTCCCATTCATTTCCTATGGGTCGGTCATTTTTGACCGAAGACCACGAGTGTGACTCTTTTTGTTTACGACCACTTAGCATGCTCGGATCATGACCTCAAATTTTTTTTGTATTCACATACCTAATGCCAGAAAAGTCACCAAGTTTCATAACCTTCCGATGAAGCTGTGATTTTTAAAATTTCAAAACAGAAAATTGATTGGTCAATTGACCCTATTTACTTCGTTAGCGCACATTACTAGTCTTTTGGTGAACAGTTAATCTGTGCAAATATATGAAGAGTTCAGATGCAAAAGCCTCTAAATGCCATCTGAAATTTTCTTATAGAATGATCATTTTTATCAAGCTCGTATATTTAAGTTCAGTAATTTCACTTAAATGACAATTAATAGGTAATCTTCATTGCCATTTAAGTGAAATTATTGAATTTAAATATACGAGCTTGATAAAAATGATCATTCTATAAGAAAATTTCAGATGGCATTTAGAGGCTTTTGCATCTGAACTCTTCATATATATATATATATTTTTTTTTTTTTGTCATGGTAATTGAGAGATGGAGGGCAGGTGAGCTAAAGTAAAACCCCTTCATATTTTAAATTTTCAAGAACCCACCGCTTCATGTCCTGATCAGCCTGTCGGAGTTTATTCTGCTATAACAACTGGCTGGATGTATTTCATCCCTTACATAATTGGTTAATGTTCCTCTTTTTATAGTTGATAAAAGAAATTCTACACACAAGACCAGGTGGAGCAAATGTGCTGAAGGAGTATGAAGATACAGGGACAATTAGCAATGACATGAGAAAACTGATGGTGAACATCTTGGTTGCACACATGATTGAGACAGAAGGGTAATTATCAAAATGTAATAGTCTTGGGTTATTTCATTTGTTACTGATTATGATAGTATATAAATTGTGAACTATATTAGTTGGGTGCTACAAATTTTAAGTAATAAGCTGTTGATTGTTCTGAAAATAAGAGTGGTTTAGTTATATATTTTTAAACAATTCTCATCATTGTGAAGTAACATTGAGTGTTTCCATTTTTCAGGAGAGTCCCACATCGACTTACCAAACAGAACTATGGTTTGGGAATTATCACCTTGTTTCCCTCACTCAGAGATCCCCAAGGGAGGACTGGATATGTAAGTCACTATGTGAGATTAGAACATTCAGTATTTTTGTGATCATTTAGAAATGTCTTTCTAAGAAGTTGTCATTTTCGATGGAGGGTTACAATTTTGAGTTTTAATTTGTGTCATTTCATTAGGAACATTTTTATGATGGCCAAAAAAACACTGGGTTCTTGTCATGGCGCCTCAAAACAGTACAACGGGGGACAAAACCTTCTGCAAATAAGGATGATCCAAAAACAGAGGAAAAGGGAGGCCCTTTGCTTGACAGACAGCTGTGTCACCGTGAAGATCAGCTAGATAATGACCAAAGTTTAGAGGCTATCTCCTTGATGAATCATACAAGTGACCGTGATGTCATCATGCAGAAGATGAGGACCACGTTTGAATACAGACAGCACCTTATCCATGATCCAGAGAAATCCACCACCATTCTCTCAGTTTTTCCTCAATTCCTGGATACTAAAGGATTGGTATGGATTTTGTCTTTCCTTTTTTTTTACCACATTGAAATGCTAGTTTCAGAGAATTGTCAAATAGTCTGCTTTGTTGAAAACACATTTAGCTTGTTAAGAAATGTAATATTTTATGGTAATTTCTTTACATGTTTTCTGCAAACTGCTTCAGATTCTTCAGGACTTCACGCTCCTCTTTGGGTCAGAATCTGCTTCCAGACTTTTTGAAAGGTGGCCAACTGTCTTCAAAGCAAAGTTTATCAGGCTAGCAGAAACCTTGACTTCCACTCCACTGCTGAAAAGATTACGGTCATCTGCCAAAGAGAAAAGGGAGGAACAGGATTCCCCAGGTAGAGTTGTACAGAACTAACTTGCAATGGTTTAAAATCTGCTTAACTTAGTTATTGTAGTGTAGACATTTAACATATGTTTTGTGTTTTTCAGAATGGGACAGTGACCTATCATCCTTCCTTCTACTTCTGCATCTCTTGTCACCCCAGGCTTCAGGAAGAAAAAAACCCCACAAGATCAGTATTTCTCAGGCTGTTGACCACGTGGTGGTATTTCAAAAAGTAGGTTATTGGTGACAAAATACAAGGGCTATAAGCGTTATACTTAGATTTGCTCCGTTAATTTCTCCATCTTATAATTCACTATTAGATGAACTGTAAATGGGGGTAAATATAGTAATTTATCTAAATGTAAATGATCTAAACCAGAGATGTTCACAAGTCTTTAAGCTGAAGTCCGAGTCGAGTCTCAAGTCATTTCATGGCTTACAAAAAATAAATAAAAAATGTCATGCTTAAAAATCACCTTTAACAGCTAGTTGGTGCATATACAGTTTTCTTCTGGAGTGTCTCTTGTTCTGTACAATGTTCAATCAAGCTAAAAAGACTAAAATTGATGCTAACTGATAAACCTGCACTTGTTTGTCATTACTATTAATCAAATTTGTGTTTTTGTTTGTTTGTTTTCTTCATTCAGGCATGCCGGAGTATACAGGAACATCTTGAGGCGGAAGAGAATCGTCAACCATACATTCTTGCCACAGGGAGCAGCAAGGAAGCTATCAGTCAGTTCTTCATTGTGGTTGATAAAAAGCTCATCCCCTGTCAAGAATCCTCTTCACTTGCAGCAATTGATGAACTCTTCAAGGTCCATTTTGTTTTCAGCATCAGTTATGATCTTCCACTCAAAAATATGTACACTTTTCTCCAGACTACAATCTACGGAATAGATGTTGGCACCACAAGTGAGAGCCCAAGGGTAAAGGAGCTCAGAGCGAAGTTATTGATGTTTAGATGCTACATCTGTAAAATGCTGCTTGCTACAACAGTAAAATTAATTCGGCACCTTAAACTTGTACATGGTTTGTATCCTGGCAAGAAATTTGAGCTGGTTTGTGCTCAGGATGGTTGTTGCTTGCAATTTAAAAGTTATGCAGGTTTTAAAAAACCTTTAACTAGATTTCATTTTAGTGGTGTAGCATCAAACAGTGAGAATGTATCACTACAAAATCAACAAGCTCCAAATCCCGGTGAAGCAGCATCACTTATTGTGTCGAACACAGAGCAAAGTTCAGATAATGATGCAAGTTTGCATGAATGTTTTTCTGTTTCAAGGGATTGTTCCAAAGAAATGTGTGCATCCATAATAGCTAAATTGCAGGGTAACGGTGTTGCAAACAGTGTTATTATGTCAGTTGTTGAAAGCATGGAGGATTTTGTCACTGATTTCCATACAAGTTTAAGGGAAACATTTTAAATGTTGTGCCTGTTGACAGCACAAGTAGAAGTTCAGTTGAAGATGTTTTTAATAGTTTTCATAATCCATTCTCCGATTTTAATACCGATACAAAATGGAGAAAATATTTCAGTGAGAAATGGGGGGTTGTTGAACCTGCTGAAATACACTTAGGTGTCAGATACGATACAAGAAAGAATAAGATCTCTGGAATGTATGAACAGATTCCAGTTAATGACACTTTCATATATATCCCTCTTCTGAAGACTCTTGAATTCATTTTTAGGAATAATGAGGTGTGTAATCTTATTCAAGAGAAACGGCAAAGTGACACGTATCGAGATTTGTGTGACGGACAGTATTACAAAAACCATCCTTTGTACTCCATCCATAGCAATGCCCTTCAGATCCAAATTTACTACGATGATTTCGAAACGGCAAACCCATTAGGATCTCAACATGGGATTCATAAACTTGGCTGTTTATATTTTGTGCTTCGTAACCTGCCAGCACACATAAATTCTTCCTTAATGAACATGCATCTAATTTCTTTGTTCCATTCTGAGGATGGAAAAAAGTATGGCATGGACAAAATACTTGGCCCATTGGTTGATGATGTGAAAATACTTGAGCAGGAGGGAATGAAGGTGTCATTTTCTGAGGAGCCCATCTTTGGTACTATTGCGCAATTTACCGGCGATAACCTTGGTCTAAATGGTATTCTTGGTTACGTTGAATCTTTTTCTGCGAAACATTACTGCAGACTGTGCCTCACTGACAAGGTGTTAGCACAGGAAGTATTTAGTGAGGATGATCCGCGGGTGATATTGCGTAGCAGAAACCTAAATGAGGAACATTATAAGTATCTAGCTGACAACCCTAATGAAAACTCCTGTTATGGTATTAAAAGAAATTCTGTACTCAATACCTTGACTTACTTTAATGTATCAGACAACTTTGTGCTGGATATTATGCATGATATCCTGGAGGGAGTTGCACAGTATGAAGTGAAACTGCTTTTTGAATACATGAGTTGCAATCTAGTTTCTTGCGATTCCATTCCTCAAAGATTGTATGCCTTCAACTATGGCTATTTGGACAAAAATAATCGCCCAACCAAGGTTAACCTTCAACAAGCTGGAAACAGCATTGGACTCAACGCAAGTCAGACATTGTGTCTCATTAGGAACATCCCTCTCATATTTGGAGATGTAGTCCCAGAAGGGGATAAGCACTGGCATTTGATGTTGCTCCTCTTACATATTGTTAACATTATATTTTCTCCTTGCATCTCTGAAGGAATGACAATATTTTTGAAGCATCTGATAGTGGAGCATCATCGATTGTTCAAGGAGTTGTACCCTTCTAGGAATCTGATTCCAAAGCACCACCTTATGATTCACTACGCTGAATGCATCAGGCAAATTGGCCCATTAATTCATGTATGGACTATGAGGTATGAAGCAAAACACAGGTTTTTTAAGAAAAATCAAAAAAAATTCAAAAACCTGACCAAATCACTTGCCAAAAAACACCAGCTAGCCATTGCCTATCACTGGGAGCACTGTACTATCAAAGGTATTGAGTCTGGCCCTGTTTCAAAAGAATTGTTGTCCGACCTTGAAAACGGTGATTTTATTTCTGAGCAGCTCCACATTGATCTCTCAAGTGAATTAACGGTCCCACCGTGGGTTAAGTGTCATGGTACGGAGTATCGTAGTGGTCTTGTTGTGTGCTTAGACTTGGTTGATGATGCACCTGTCTTTGGAAAAATTGTTAACATTTTTATTATGGATGGAATTTTTTTTTTGGCATCATGTATGGAATCAGAGTTTGTTGAACATCTTCATGCTTTCAGTGTTTTTGCACAAGAGAACAGTCTTGTGCTCAAAAAACCTGACGAATTGTTTTACCACAAGCCGTTTGATTTACAAATGTCCTATGGAAATGACAGTCTATTTTACATCGTTTTGGACTGTTATTTGTAAAAAAAAAAAAAAAAAAAAAAAAAAAAAAATGTATTCATGTAATTTAAAGTACTGGCTAGATGTATTGGTGCTCTGTGCTGGAATAAAGTTTTGAAAGAGTAATACAGAGTGATGTGTTTATTTCAAAGTGAATTTATTCTTTTCAGATTAAATAATTGTTAGTTTATTTTACAGTTCTTTAAAGTAGGTAATGCAAAACCCTAATAAGAAAAACTGGTAACTCCTTTAGTGTTGTTTTTTATTTGTAAATAGGTGTTCCATCAACACCAGGATGGTGTAAAATTTGACTCCTATAAGGTTGAGAAGATTGTCATTTCCATTTTTTGAAAGTGTTAGGTCAACACCAGAACAGTGTAGAATTTTAACTCTGCCAGTGTTTGCTACAAAGCTGCACCCAGCTCTGTAACAGTGTTGTTGTTCTCTGCATTGGTGTTAATTTTACTCTCTTAGTGTTCATATTGTTACACTGTGTCGGTGTTGCGAGAGGCAACACTTTTGAAAGTGTTGAACTAACACTTTGTGGGTGGTTCCCATATATACACTTTCAAAGTGTTGAAATTAACTCTATTGGTGTTGATTTCCGGATTTCAAATTTACTGTGATCAAATGATGTACTACATATTACAGCATTGTTTCAATACAAGACATACCAATGGACTCACGCACCTTTCTGTCTTCTTTGGGCACCAGATGTTCCTTCCTCACCCGAAACAAAGGACTTATTCGATTAGCTTGCGTTGATATAGGACTGGTCTTCCTTCTCTGCTGTAAAACAAGAAAGTCTCGACTTACTCTATGTGCAATAACTATTGTTCTTGAAACATAAATTAAGACAGTTATAAATAAGTTAATTTACCATACGATTCAGGAGAGAACATTTGATGAGTAAATACTGATTGCAATATTCTAAAAAATAAATAAGCAAACTTAAGAACAATTCAAATTCCCTAACATAGGGGTTTATATAAACTGATATTCTAATATAAGTAAGAAGAATTTAATAGCAGGGACTGTATCAATTTTCTTTAAGGATTTACAAAATAAAGAAAAGTCATTTTTTAATGCATTCACATTTGGAAGAGATTTTGTGAAACGACATTTGTGGATATAGAATTTAACAAACAGTATAATATTATTTATCAAATATTCAACTTTTTTATTTTTCATTAAAAGTCCATATTTGATCCCATTCCAGGAAAAAAAATCAGATCGTGACGTAACTCTTTGATAGCGAGAAAGTTAACCTGCGCATGCGCGGCCCCGCCCACTAAATCCAGCGGGGTGAAGCTGGAGCTCCAGCGAGGGGAGGAGCTGGAGCTCTAGCTCCTCCCATTTGGCGCTGCATCGAGTACATATATATATATATATATATATATATAGTACCAGTCAAAAGTTTGGAAATGTTACTATTTAATGTTTTTGAAAGAAGTCTCTTATGCTCATCAAGCCTGCAGTTTAAAAAAAAAAAAAAAAAAAAAGTAATATTATGAAATATTATTACAATTTAAAATAATGGTTCTCTTTTTTTAATATACTTTAAAATGTAATTTATTTTTGTGATGCAAAGCTGAATTTTCATCAGCAAGTACTCCAGTCTTTGGTGTCTTATGATCCTTCAGAAATCATTCTAATATGCTGATTTATGATCAATGTTGGAAACAGTTGTGCTGCTTAATATTTTTTTTTATAACCTGAGATACTTTTTTCAGGATAATTTGATGAATAAAAAGTTAAAAAGAACTATTTATTTAGAATAGAAATCTTTTGTAACAATATACACTACCGTTCAAAAGTTTGGTAACAATAATTTTATTTTTTTAAAGAAATTAGTACTTTAATTCAACAAGGATGCGTTAAATTGATAAAAGGTGATGGTAACGATTTATATTGTTAGAAATGTTTTTATTTTGAATAAATGCTGTTTTAATGAATAAATGCTGTTAACGTTTTACTCATCAGTGAATCCTGAAAAAAGTATTCCAAAAAAATATATTAAACAGCACAACTGTTTCCATCATTGATAATAACTGAGTATCAAATCATCATATTAGAATGATTTCTGAAGGATCATAAGACACCAAAGACTGGAGTACTTGCTGATGAAAATTCAGCTTTGCATCACAAAAATAAATTACATTTTAAAATATATTAAAAAAGAGAACCATTATTTTAAATTGTAATAATATTTCATAATATTACTGTTTTTTGTTTTGTTTTGTTTTTTAACTGCAGGCTTGATGAACATAAGAGACTTCTTTCAAAAACATTAAAAATAGTAATGTTTCCAAACTTTTGACTGGTACTGTATATATATATATATATTATGGCAAAAGAGAGCAAGCAAGCCTTGTGTTGTTCCCTGCCCACGTTATATCACGGGTGGGGAGGACACACACTTCAGCTTTGTGTTGCTTGTTTGGGAGTGGAGCATGCCAACAGTCAGTTCTCGAGGGGGCTGACTGTGAGCATTGCGAGGAGCTGTCCGTGAGGACGCTCCGCTCCCGCCGGCCATTCTTCGAGGAGGACGGTTCGGTGCACGCTCCCCGAGGCGCGGGTCCCGCTGCTGCCGAGGCACGGCGTCGACGCGCATCTTGGGGATCGCAAATGGATCGAACAGCGGGGTTTGAGACGGGCCCCGCCCTATATCTGCCTTTAAACGCTCTGCGGTTTCTCCTCCCCGGGATGAGGCACTCATGCTGCGATTTCCAGTTCCGAGGAATTGGTATCGTTAGTGTTTTTGTTAAGAGAACAAAACAATTACAAATATAAAGAATAAAGCAGATGTTTATGAATAAATAAATAAACAAGTCAGCTCATAACTCTGTTGAATAAAGAGGAGCTTTTAAAAGGAGGTTTTATCTAGTGCTGTTGCTAAGTTAAATATTACTGGCCAGCCGGTTATTATGAGAGTGAAAATATAAGTAAAACTCTATATCTCAGCCTCCTCGTCGGGCAATGCCGTTTTTTCCCTATCTCCACACTGAGGTGTCGAGATCGTGGAATAAACCGGTTTCTATTTATGCGTTTAGTCCCCAAACTTCTACTATAGTAATGTTATGGGTTATGTTAAGCACTAAATGGTTTAGCTCCCCAGTACTTGAGCGAGCTCTTAACGCATTATAGTCCTTCATAGGCCTGTCGCGATAATTAAATAATCGTATGATCGCGATTATTTGATCTAACCGCGATTGTTTCAGACAACCGCGATTATTGCGCTCTTTTATAGGCCTACGGCACAAGGGGGAGTCATGGACCAAAATAAATAGACAAGCACTAATTACGTTTTCTAGCAATATATTCAAAGTCATCTGAAGCCATTTCATAGCTTAATGTGAGGACAGTAGTATATTTACATTGTTAAATTAAAGTTCACAAACTCATCTGCAGCTGTCAATCATTCCGTTCAGCATTCAAACTCTGCAGCTGTCAATCATTCCGTTCAGCATTCAAACTCTGCAGCTGTCAATCATTCCATTCAGCATTCAAACAGCGCGCATCGTCCGGTTACGACAGAATACACGGTAAAACTTTCTCCAATGTGACATTGACGTTATAATGCTTGATCTGTAGATAAAGGGCTGTGGATTTGCATAAAATGACTTTATTTTGCTGGAGTTTTTTGCTATTTCTAAATGACTCGCTCGCTACCGTGTGCCTACACAGCACAAGGACTATGAATTGGCATCAGACGCACAATAACTGGAGTTTAAAACTGTGAAGAAACAAATGATCAATAAACTGTTGGACAGATATACACTAGGATTTGTGCCCTCGACATTTCTTCGCTTTGTGCCGTGAACTTTTAAATGCACACTTGTGCAGCGAGCGCTGCACACTGCGACTCCATGTTGCATTAAGCACATCATTCTGCACCCGCGATGCGCATACGCGCTTTGTTCCGCTCTGTTTTGAAGCGTATCATATCATTATGGTTTGTGCACATTTGTTTTTATTAACATGTTTAGATTTTATAAAATTACTGTGCAGATGTTTTCAAAAATTACTTTTTGCTGCTGATTTATACACTCACTAAGTTTAATAAACAAATTGTCATAGCTATTGAATATATTTATTTAATATTTAAAGGTGTTAACTGTAATCTTACACTGCAAAATGATAACTTACAAAGGATTAAATTCATCACAATTATTTAATGAATGAAGCACAAAGCCCTAAAACAGACAATTAATCAGCATAATCGCCAAAGCCCTAACACAGACAATTAATCGTCAAAGCCCTAAAACTGACAATTAATCGGCATAACCGCAATTATTTTTTAGACAATTAATCGTCAGCCAAATTTCATAATCGTGACAGGCCTAGTCCTTCACGTCTATTGCGATCTCAAAATACCGGCCAGTTAACCAAAATACAATAAAATATATCAAATAATATATAGATTTTAAAGTTAAATAACCAAAATACAATGTTTGATGGTTATACTTATAATTTTGTTTCTATTACATGTAGTTCTAACTTGAGCTGTACGTTCACACCGCCGCCGACTTGAGCTTCCAAAGTTACCGGAAGTCATTCATTCAGTGTTGCCAGATCTCGCGAGACAAATAACAACCAGGCCAGTGAAAACAAGCCCAAAACAAGCGACTTTTCTATGGAGCCCCCCTAGGTTCCAGGAAGAGAAAAATAAATGAACTGTGTGCCGTGGGGACTGATTTTAAACTGTGGCTACAGATTGTCAATTTACATCACTGTCTGGTTTGGTTCAGCTACCAAATCGGACATCAGGAGACTACAACGGACAGTCCGGACAGCAGAGAGGATTATTGGTGCCCCCCTGCCAACCCTCCAGGACCTGTACTCTTCCAGAGTGAGGAAGAGAGCAGGTAAAATCATCACAGACTCCACTCACCCTGGACACCCCCTGTTTGAACTGTTACCGTCAGGACGGCGACACAGATCACTGGCCACAAGAACATCCAGGCACAGGAACAGTTTCTTTCCACAGGCCATTTCCCTTCTGAACACTTAACATGCCCCCCAAGGCATATGCCTGCAAGTGCAATACTCCCACTGTCTAGTGCAATATTCTCTTAACTCAGGTGATATTTATATTTATATTATTCATACTACTCAAAATACTGTAAATATGTTCATAATCTGTAACATGCACTAGACTCCCACTGTCTAGTGTAATATTCTCTAACTCAGGTGATATTTATATTTATATTATTCATACTTCTCAAAATACTGTAAATATGTTCATAATCTGTAAATGTTTATTCAGACTAAACCCAACTGTGACCCCTTTTTTTTACTTTTTATACAATTTTTTTTTATTTAATTTTTTTATATATTTTATTCTTAGAATTTGTATTACTATGTTTCTTGTTGTATTTGTATTTGTATATGTGCACTGGAAGCTTCAGTACCAAGAAAAATTCCTTGTGGGTGCAAGCACACTTGGCAATAAAGCTCTTTCTGATTCTGATTCTGATTTCTGATTCTGATTCTGATTCTGATTCTGATCCATGTGGACAGATTGGTTAACTGCGCAGTTTTGCAAAACTGTACACATGGTACAGTTCATTTGTTTTTCTGTTTATTTATTATGTTCTGTGAACATACACGGAGCAATGACATGTTAATTAATGTGGTGCATTTTGATGTCTTTGTCACAAGTTGAGCAAATTATTAATTAATTTAATTAATTTTCTGTGCTAGCATGTTGTACGAGGTCCGCTACATACTCTGCACAGTGCTTTTGAGTCATCCCCCACGACAGGTTGAATCCATTCGTTTACTCCTTTCTCTTTATCCCAGTCTTTGTTATATTATACACTCCGTGAACACTCAGTGTTAATTGTTTATTAATTCTAAGAAATGTACATTTCCGGGGCATGGGAAATGTCTTTATTACTTTACAGTACTACTAGAGCAAGTTGTCAAGATCTATAATTAGGGACTCCAGATATGAGCTCCAGTGTGACATGAACGAGACTTTATTAACTAGACTAAACACGCAAACTACCCTAACATACACATACATACAGTTTACCAACGGAAAGAGAGCTGAAGCAGTATACAGGAAAGCTAGTTATAGCTTTCGCTCACTTTGTCCTGGGCATTTGTTCCTCCAAAAACTTTCCTACAGTCCATTCACTATCAGTCGCGACTCGCGCGTATTTTCATTTAAAGTTCGCGTGAACCGGAAGTTGCAAACGACTTTTCTCCAGTGCTGTGATGTATTTCCCAGTGAAAAGGAATATTGAACAGAGGGCAGGGTTTTACTCTAGCGCTCCTCCTCTCCATCTCTCGCTCATTACAGACTAACGATTTGAGGGGAGTGGTTAAGCGTTTCCCAACCTAAGTCCTCAAACCTACGTCATCAGGGAAGGTCCTCCAATGCAGAGGGGGGGGGCATTTTCAGATTTTGATTAAAGATTACGAAGCCAAACTATTTTTTTTGTGTTTTAACTTGCACGGATTAATTGTTCACCACAAGACTAGTAATATGCGCTAACAAAGTAAATACGGTCCATTTTGATTTCAGTTGGACTTTAAACGTCACTCACTGACGTTTTCCTTATCATAAAAAAAAACTGATTGCCCTGCTCTGCCTCTGATTGGCTAGTACTCGTTGCCATCTGGGTCAGAGCCAATTAGAAGCAGGATGTGGGTGGGAAAAAACTCTGCTTTCTCCTGTGTGTATGGGAAAGGGGAGGAACAGAGGGAACAGGCAAGACAAACTCCTACGTTTAACATATAGACAATTTCTGCTTGACAACTTATTATGAAGCTGAGAACAAGCCCAAATAAGCAACTACACTTTAGAAACAAGCCCAAAAAAACGCAACCCGCGACTACCAATATTTGTAAGCGACTTTACAGAAAAACAAGCCCAAAGTCGCTTATAATAAGCGGACTTGGCAACACTGCATTCATTTTCAATGGAAGCTGGCTTCTCTCTTCTCTCAGCTGCAAGGAGCGGCAAATCCATTGGCGTCGCGTTTTGGGCGTCAATCAGAAAGTTGAAAGTAGCTCAACTTTATGGTAATGAGCTATGACGCGGTTCAGCGGCAAGCAGCGGCAAAACGCCAGAAACCAATCAGAATATAGACGTCCTTCGCGATGGCTGATTCCGGAGAAACATACGATGTAAACTTTCGTTCCTACCAAAACATTAGTTCCGAGAAAATGGAGGAGAAGTTGATCATTATCGGATTAATTGCACAGTTTAACCATAGAGTGAAAGTTTATCATTTGCATGTGTTTTTTTTGTCCTGTCAGTTTAACAGGGCGCGCTTGACAGGGCATATAAGAACAAGCACGCGCGCGCACTCACTATTAATGATAATAATAATAGCTAATTATTATTTTTTCCCGACCAAATGTGACCAAAACGGTTATAAAAATGCTGTCGTTATAACATTTCATGGTGTGACACAGACTTCAGAGCGGCCAAAGCATCAACAAGCTTCCCCGTACTTTTTGACAAGCGTCCTTGACAGGGCGGCCAGAGCTTCTTTGCAGCTCAAGTCGGCGGCGGTGTGAACGTACAGTTAGCTCTCCAGTTAGAATATTGGCTTCTTACTGACCCTTTAAAGGGATACTCCACCGAAAAATGAAAATTCTGTCATCATATACTCACCCTCATGTTGTTTCAAACCTGTATGAATTTCTTTCTTTTGCTGAACAGAAAGGAAGATATCTAGAAGAATGTCAGTAACCAGACAGTTTTAGATACCATTGACTTCCATAGTATATATTTTTCCAACTATGGAAGTCAATGGTATCTAAAACTGTCTGGACATTCTTCTAGATATCTTCCTTTCTGTTCAGCAAAAGAAAGAAATTCATACAGGTTTGAAACAACATGAGGGTGAGTATATGATGACAGAATTTTCATTTTTCGGTGGAGTATCCCTTTAAGAAACACAGAACTCACTCTTGCACTCACACTTACAATCTCACACACACACACACACACACACACACACACTCTCAGATATGTGGTTTATGAGGACTCTCCATAGGCATAATGGTTTTTCTAATGTACAAACTGTATAATCTATCCCCCTACACTAACCCTACCCCTAAACCTACCAATCACAGATTTAGTATGTTTTTTAAGCCGTTTGGTTTAGGACACATATGTCCTCATAAACCATGTTTACGTTGTAATACCCATGTCATTATACACATTTGTGTCCTCATAAACCATATACAAGAACACACACGTCACACGTCACACACACACACACACACACACACACACACACACACACACACACACACACGTGGTGTGGTCATTGAAAATGTGTTCAGATATATATTCTTCACAGAAAATGAGCCAAGGTCAATGAGTCTGAGTTTGAAAAAATAAATAATCGTATAATTTTTCTCTTGATAAAAAATGAAACCGGGTCCTACAGACCCGAACACCATACAAGGGTTAAAACGACACTAACGAAACGCTTAACAACACAGCGTACAAAACAAACATTTTATATAGATATCATATTCTAATTAAATGAATACTTACAATCACAGAAATAATGTCCTTGGCGATGGTCAATTTGCTGCCGCCGCAACTGCTGCTCGTGTCCGAAAGCTGAATCATACGTGTAACAGCTGTTCTAAATAAGCTACATCTGATTGGTTAATAATAATCCTATTTCAGTATCTTGCCGCACTATTGGCTCGACTGATATAGTAGGCAACCGCGTTTGCCTGCATATTTACGGGTCGTGCAATATAATTTCGGGGGAACATGTGCAATAAATGGGAGTGGCAACACTTTTCATATCGTTGAGAATAAAACAACCGTCCCAACTTTACAAATCCAGGTTCTCCCTCCATGGGGATCATCCATTTCGAAAAGTAAAGCAGATACGGAACCTCGGCCCACGCGAGATGCAATGCGATTGGTTGCTGGACCAGCCAATGGAATTAATATGTGCAATATTAATATTTAAAATTGCCTAGTCATTAGATTTGTGAATTCTTTTTCTGAAAAACAAAATTATATCATTAATCTTTTAATTATTTTGGCGAAGTTTTATATCCATAAGACAAAAATAACTCAAAAGAAACCCTCCTATATTACCTTTTATAACACTGATCTCACAATAGAATATCTTTTAAACATGAGATCACAAAACAAAAAGCTTATAAAAACAATACAAATTTTAAAGCTTTTCAAATACATATAACTGCCCTGATATTATAAACTTTAATTTCTGTATTTATTATTTATTTTTTATTTTATTATTATTATGTACATTTATACTTTAGTTGTTGTTGTTATTCTTTGGTTTATACATTTTGAATTGTATTTACAGTGCCTTGTATTCATTTAGTTTTTTGTTGCATTGTAGGCTACTTGAAATGTTTGTAATTTAACTAAATAAATAAAAAGCACAATATGTTATGTATACCATACGTAATAAGATATATTTCTAAAATCAATACTTTCAATATTATATATTATATGACGTTACTGTCACAAAAATAGCTTTAATGGTTCTGTTTTTTTTGGTTTTTTTTAAGCAAGTCTGGAGGCTAATGAAATGAAACAGATGAGAATCATTTTCCCATCTAAATACAGTTGATTTTATTGTAATGTGATGAATCAGAAAAATAAACAAATATAACATTCGCTTAGGCTGTTTTTTAAATGGACCAAAACAAAGTGAAACCAACGTAACAATTTGAAGTGACCAGACCACTGACATTGATAATAAATATTATTAAAAAAAATATATAAGATGGCACCACAAGACGACTTTCACTTGCAGAGCAAATTTAGCACGTTTATAGTTAACTCAACTGGGTAGCAATTGTGAACAATTTTAATAGAGAATTCAAAAATAATTTGGATTTCTTCACCACTAATATTAACCGGTTGGATGGTGTATTAGTGATATTGAAAGCTGATTGGCCTTGATATATATGCGGAAAAGGGCCAATTTAATTATTTATTTATATGATGTCCGATTTATTCTCTCTTGTGCCTTTTTGCGCGCATTTTCCACGGGTTTTAATAATAAAACTGGTCTTAAAGAAAGAAAATCATATTAAAGAAAACGTCAACATTAAGGTTGCAATTATTTAATAAATCAGAGTCGATGTGCGCGTGCATGCGTGGTTCGAATTTTAGTTGCTATGTAGGTTATGAATTCTGACTGCATATATATTTACACTCGAACCGGTCGCTGTCTGGGCGTGCGTGCATGTTATGATTCGAATGTTAGTTGCTATGGCGACGCGTTTTATGAATTCTGCGATCTGCATGTATCTCTCTGCTCAACGATCGACCGCTGTCTGTTGGTTGAGAGACGAGGCGAATTAACAGACTGACTTTTGCGGAGAATTTTCTGGCCGAAACTTGCAAATTTGAAGCTTTTCTGGATTGCTGAGAGGAGACCTATATTCTTGAAGGACATCGGAGGATATATACTTTTTGAAAGCGTCATATAATTTCTTATAATACTTTTATTTGATAGTTCTTTTCTTATTTTAGAAGTAACGTTAACGTTAGTTTGTTTGATATTTTTTTCAGGGGAGTAACGTTAACGCTATTTCTGAGGAGATTTGTATTGTATTGTATTGTCTTGTCTTGTGTTTTGTACGTTACTGATTTTCTTGCAGGTTGGCGAATGGCGATGGCTCGTAGCACTAATCGCATGATGGGTGGAAGAGGAAGTGAGTGCTTTAATTTTGTATTATTTTTTATGGTGTGTTGTACAATGACTGACTGATCCCATTTGATCCCATTTATTTGATTCATTGCATGTGAAATAAACTTGAATTGAATTTGAGCAACTTAACTGAAGTAAAAATCTGTAATTGACCACAGACATTGATTATTGATTATGATTAAACTAACGTTATGTGATATGTGAAATATTCCATCCTTAGAGCACTCCAGATCCAGGAGAGCTGCTTTCTGGCAGACGGCTGGTCGGGAGGTTTGGAGGCCCGATTCTGATGACCGTGATCAGGATCCGCTGCCCAGAGATGGACAAAGTAAGTTACAGATACTTCTGGTCAAATATTACTCAGTTACAAGTAAAAGTTGAAAAGACTGATTTTTACTTGAGTAAAAGTACAGAAGTACTTGTTTTTAAAAGTACTTAAGTATCAAAAGTAAAAAGTAAATGTCAATGCATTGTTTTATTATTGTTTGTAATACTTACAGTACCTTATGCCTCTGAATCTATGCCTGCCTACCTACCCACCCTCATATCAATATATCATTTATTTCTAGAACACAGTTCCTGTAGTGGGATTGAATGTGAGATTGAATAAGTGCTCTCAATAACGTCCACAATAGTTTCGGGCTGTTCCCTCAAATAGTGCCCTATTTAAAGATTTTTGGCTTTTAGGATGAATATGTCAGCCACTGTTATAAGCTAGTGTGCTCCAAAACAATGACAAAATGAGCATTTAAAAGACCAAACCCAACATTGAAAATGAAAGTCAGATTGATGTCAGAATCCAACTACTTTCTACTCAAGGACCTTGACAGAAATGTAACGTTAGTGGAGTAAAAAGTATGATACTTGTCTTTCAAGTGTAGTGAAGTTAAAGTAAAATGTTTCCAGAAAAAATAGTACTCAAGTAAAGTACAGATACTCAAAAAGTGTACTTAAGTACAGTACTCCAATAAATGTACTTTGTTACTGTCCACCTCTGCCGCTGCCAGACCCGACCCAGACACAGAGCCAGGATCGTCCTGGATATTTACCATCTCTGTCTTCTGAGTTTTCTGTTTCTGTGTCCACAGGTCAGGCTCACGGGACGAGGGCGAAGCAGAACCCAGATGTTGGACGTCCGTCCACTTCATCTAACCACTCTCGCAGAGGTCAGAATAGGCTTTTAATAAAGATGTAATGGCTTAGTTTCTATTTCTATTTTCAATGGCTGATTTGTCAACTAAACCAACTAAAGTAACGATAACACTTTATTTTGATGGTCCCTTTTGAACATTCTGTCGACTATACGTAACTTTGCAACTACATGTCGACTAACTCTCATTAGAGCATCAGTAGACTCTCTCCTTAATATGAACTATGATGATATTTTAATCATTGTTTTAACTATGTACGAGGCACTGCGAGTGCGAGCTGACATCGCGTTTGTCTCTCAGGCTTGCTTTCACTGCGTGATGTGTCAGTGCAGTTATAGATGTCCCCAAATTAGTTTTTGTCTTATATTTATATCATATTATGTTGTTATATTAGAATATCACATGATCAAGAGTGCCGTTTTCTTTTGCACAATTGCAAATGTGCTATTTATTTTATACAACAGTTAAATTAACAATAAAGTTAACATTGTGAGTTACTTTTTGGACACAATATTGTCAATTTTCACTTTATATCGCCGACGAGAATTTCTTAATGAAGCCGTAGTCCAACAGACAGATTTGTTTTTTACTGAAATCCGCGCTTTGAACGAATCATTTTAACGATTCAATGAACAATCACTCTTTTTCTGAATGAATCAGCCGTTTGAACCATAGACATCATATAGATAGACGCCCTATCGACCGCTACTGCCTACTGGCGCGGGTGAGCCGTGGGGCCGCCATCTTAGACCGGTCACCCGCTCCACTCAGTGTAATCTGTATGGCAGGTGCAATGAGCTGTCAGCGCATTTAATTAATCATACCTCACTGAATACCGAACTGATTTTCACGCGGGTTTGTTTGCTGCAAAGGTCATTCATGTAGCTATTATACAGGACACATGGTTCGGCGTATTTTAATATTCATAGTAGGCTTAACAGTAATATAATATTCTGATATAAGATATAAAGTGACCAGACGTCCAAAATCAAAATATGTGATGTAGGATATAAGCTATTTTATAAATCACACACTATAAATATGATAAAGAAGCAGAAACAGATAGTTGCAGTAAAGTAAGATATTTTAATAAGTTGAAGAAACGTGTGTGTTTTACATTTACATTGCTTCCTGATATCACGTGCGCAAACACAAATAACCTATATTTATATATATATATAAAACAGTTATGTCCGGTCGAACAATGTATGAATTAACTTAAGATTGGATTGCGGTAAAAGTAAGTTTCGTGCCTCTTACAAGTGCTTTCGAACTTCTTTCTGATCTGAATGGTATGTGGAAAACACTTGAGTTGAGGGAGGGAGAAAACACGCAACTGAATGCCTTTTCAAGCGTCTCAATACTTGAAAAACCACAGGAAACTACTTTTAAACAGGAAATTACTTGATTTACAGAGGGTCTATTGGCACGTTTATAAACGTTAACGTTACCTGAGGTAATTTTCCTGGACCTTTTTACAGAAGGTAAAAGTCGCCGTAATCTTTACTGACATTGTCCGAAATGATTACTGAGATGGCACATTCGGACGGGACTAAAATAACCGAGAAGCTCTTGTAATTATTACTTTACCCCACCTCTCCATGTCAGGTGAACACCGGCTGGTGCAGTAAACATTGCCTAGCTAACGTTAGCTGGCTACGATATCAGTACAGTAATATCAAAGATCCTTGCTCCTTCTCAATTATCTGGTAATATTCTATTCACAAAATACAACCAATAGTACGGTAATGTTAAAAGTAATCCCCCGGGCCCTATTTGCGATGGTCCGCCGATTAGAACAGGAAAATACTCCACAGTGCTCTAGCATCTTAACTGCTGCCACACAACGAAACTAGGAACACGACCGGTTTAAGATGGCGGCCGCATTTCTCAGTGCCCAGCGGCCAATAGGGCATCTAGCTCTATATAATATCTATGGTTTGAAAAAATCGGTTGAATAAATGACTCCAACAACTCGCTTATTAAGACAGTGACTTGCCGCCACCTACTGGTGGTTTTAGTTTCATATTTAAAGTATTCTTTAATTAAAACATTAAAAAACTGTACAGTAAATCATTAAATCATTTTAAAATATCATCTAATTATTATCGATAAAACGTTGAAAATATCGAGACATATTTTTGTCAATATTGCGCACCCCTAATGTACGGTATTCATTTTGATTTCTTCAGGTCTTAAAAAGGTCTTAAAAAGCCTTAAATTTGACTTTAAAAATTGTGCAGGTACCCTGTAATACTCTAATGAGAGTTAGTAGACATGTAGGTGCAATTTTACTTGTAGACAACTGAATGTCTGTTGGGAGGAGCATTTTACTATTAAGATTTGAATAGTAAAATGTAAGTTATATCATTATGTCATTGCTTAATTTGACGTCAGAGATGGGTCTAATAGTTGTTTTCATTCGTTTTTTCTTCATTTCAGAGAAAGCTCCAGAACGTCTTTGCCTCAGGATCTGGAAGGCTACGAAGGGACTTTTCAGCTGCTGTTCCGGTAGTGCTGTGACTGTTGTGGAGCCTTTTATTCCGGAACCATCGTCACCTTCTCCAGATCACTCCGGCGTCAGGCCAAATAATGGTAAATCATTATTTCTCCAACATTAACATCTAACCCTAACGGTCAACTAATACTCTACTAATACTCTAATGAGAGTTAGTAGACATGTGCAGTGTTACTTATAGACCAATTATAGGTTTGTAAACATCCGGGATGCGTGCGCATCGTGGTTGCAGAAAGACCCGTTTAACAGCTGATCCTTACACGGATACGGATAAGAATAATACTAATAGCTCGATTTAAAACATTTTATATTTAATTTTCGTAATGTTCTCCGCATATTTTTTTGACCACTTTTGGTCCCGACATGCGCAGTAGAACCTGCGTGACGCCGTGTGACGTAGGGTGATAATTCCCCTATAGACTTATAGAATGTCTTAAAGGGACCAAAATAAAGTGAAACCAATTTTTTCCAACATTCATCTGACATTTTCGGAACATTCCGAGAACATTCAAAAGTAACGTTCCAATAATGAAAAATTATAAAATAGAATGTTCCTTTAACCAAGATAAAACATTTTTGAAACGTTGAAAAAACTGGATGTTTTGAACGTTCAGGGAACATTTAGAAATAATGTTTTCTTAATTGAGTGGGAATGTTAGCAAAATGTTCTCAATAAGGCATGAGCTCGATGGCTGTCTGACACACAGCAGAAACACACGCACAGAAAGCCGCTTCACAGACAGCATACGATCCAGAAAAGAATTCAATTTCACCACTTATTTCTCTTGAATTGTCAAAAACATGCAAAATTGTCAAAATGGCTGTCGTGCCGAGTATTACAGAGTCAGTTATGTCATAAATAAGACATTGCTATGCATTTAATAAATGTGTTTAATAAAATATATCTATATTTAGATATGGCCCATATGATCTTTACCATTACAAGAACTGAGCCACATGTGCCAGAGTTGGCCAAATGAAGCCTGGAAATGTATGTTTTCTTTTTAATTAAAGATCAGATAAAATAAGAAAAATAACTTTAGCGTTGAATCGGAATCACCTCGTAATCGTGATAATAGTGAAATAAAATTACTATTAATATTGTGAAATAATATGTTGGGACATTTATTCAGGCATTAAGCAGAAGTCAGGTGGATAGCGTGAACAATTCCCATTACTTTAGATTTGTAACTTTACAGATAAGATTTGAATAGTAAAATGTAAGTTATATCATTATGTCATTGCTTAATTTGACGTCAGAGATGGGTTTAATAGTTGTTTTCATTAGTTTTTTCTTCATTTCAGAAAAAGCTCCAGAACGTATGAAGAAACCTGGTCGTTTCCAGAAGCGCTGGAAGGGTTTTTTCAGCAGCTCAAGAAATGTTGTGGAGCCTTTTATTCCTCCAGCAGATCCTGTTCCTGAACCATCATCGTCACCTGGTTCAGATCACTCCGGCGTCAAGCCAAATAATGGTAAATCATTATTTCTCCATCATTATTTTAAACAGTATTATCTTGTTTTCCACTCAAAATAAGGCTTGTTTTTACAGAATATTAAAATTATTTCCCCCATTATAAAATTATTTTCTCGACCAGCGCTGACATTTTTTAAATAAAACAATGGATCTAGCAACAGACACTTTACTGACTATAAGTAACTTTTCAACTACATGTCAACTTATTCTAACCCTACTAGGGCTGGGATAAACGATTATTTTTAAAACGATTAATCTAGCGATTATTTTTTCGATGCATCGATTAATCTAACGATTCATTTTTCCAGTCCGATTCGATTCGATTATCGATTATCTCCCCAATCCCCATTAATTGACTAATAGCAATTTATACATGTTAATTTACATATCTGAATGAAAAAAACATGAATTCCTTAACATTGCAATATATGTTTATTGCTCTTAAAATTCCAAAATAAAAGACTATACAAGTGCATAGTAATGCATTCTTAGTCAGAGGTAGCATTCAATAAAACCTTAAAGCCTTGAAAACACATAGCTTACTGAAACAAGCTTACTGAACACATAGGGCCTAGCTTACTGAAAAAAAAGTTCTTCTTTCAGATGAAAATAACAACAACTTGATGTCTAGTATTCAATAAAAAAATAAAAAGGTCACCCAAAATACTTGTTTAGAGCAATTGAAAGAATACAGTAACCAATGTAAACTTGGGGGCTTTAAGCTAATACAGAGAGTGCTTTTCCAACAAAAAATAAATAAAAATGAACAGTGGGAGCCAGCAGCCTGTCATGGCGTCCTTCCTGAACCAACAGAATTGAACATTTATGTTGAAAACACATAGTCCTAGCTTACTGAAAAAAGTGCATATTTTAATTCTTCATTCACATAAAAATAACAACAACGTATAGTAATACACTCTGCCACTCACCTTTTTCTTAAAAAATAATAAAAAATACTAATAAAAAAAAGTACTTAACTAGAATTTAATAAATGGAACATTATTGTAAAGTGTTACCGATTTGTTATACACCGATTCAGACGCCTCGTGAGTTCAGTGTTGGACAGATCAGTTGTTTCAACCATTCATTAAAGTGAATCGGTTCAAATGAGTCATTAGTTCGCGAATCGGACGTGTCATTAGTGGACGTGTAGCCTACGGCAAGCGTTGTGTGATTATCCCGGCAGTTTATTTTTTACCACAATTCACACTCCGCGGTAATTCAAGAGAAAAAAATCTCCGAATGCTCCACGTGAAACTTTGGTCTTCCGCCCTTTTTCTATCGGACATGTCTAATGAATATGCACGAGGGAGAGAGAGAGAGCAAGACAGCGCTCGTGTTGTTTGAAGACGGTGAGTGCGCGCGCGCGGCCGGCGCTCTCTCTCGTACTTATATGAGCCCTGTCAAGCGCAGTCAGTCATTCTATTCTACATCACTCATGTTACTTATAGACAACTGAATGTCTGTTGGAGGAGCATCACAATAAAGAGTTTGCAGATATTAAGCAGAGACTTTGTTACACTATTAAGATTTGAATAGTAAAATGTAAGTTATATCATTATGTCATTGCTTAATTTGACGTCAGAGATGGGTCTAATAGTTCTTTTCATTTGTTTTTTCTTCATTTCAGAAAAAGCTCCTGAATGTTCTCTCAAGTTCTTGGAGGATACGAAGGGTGTTTTCAGCAGCTCTTCCAGTGATGCTGTGACTGTTGTGGAGCCTTTTATTCCTGAACCATCGTCACCTGCTTCAGATCACTCCGGCGTCATTCCAAATAATGGTAAATCATTATTTCTCCATCATTATTTTAAACAGTATTATCTTGTTTTCCACTCAAAATAAGGCTTGTTTTTACAGAATATTAAAATTATTTCCCCCATTATAAAATAATTTTCTCGACCAGCGCTGACATTTTTTAAATAAAACAATGGATCTAGCAACAGACACTCTACTGACTATAAGTCTACTAATACTCTACTAATACTCTAATGAGAGTTAGTAGACATGTGCAGTGTTACTGATAGACTTATAGAATGTCTTAAAGGGACCAAAATAAAGTGAAACCAAAGTAACAATTTGATGTGACCACTGACATTGATAATTGTTTCCACAGATTCCTCTCCGGGCATCACGCCATCCTCAGCTTGGTCCTCACCCTGGTCCTCACCCCCCCCTGAGGCCCATGTCGAGAGAGGAAGTAGAGAGTCGTTGAATCTGTGCAGCCGAGGCTCAGACAGCGTCGAGGGGAGCTGGAGTAGCGGTGGATGGGAGAGCCCAAGCGAAAAGGGTTTGTCCAGGTCCAACAGCCTCGAAGGGTTTCTGTGTCCTCCGCTGCCGGGTCAAGTTCCTGTCGAGCCAACAGAGACATCAACTGGCCGAACTGCTCAGGGTGCCGTGGAGGCTTCTCCTGTGAACGAGAGCTCAACAGGTGAGACTGAAATAAGGCTTGGCAGTGCAAAGTCTACAGATAGAGATTTAGCTATTTCATGCATAACTGAGTCAAGTTTTTAACACGTCCGATCACATTTACTGTTGCTCGACCAGCACTGATATTTTTAAAATAAAACAATGAATCTAGCAAGCTAATAATTGTCTCACATTTTTCTGTTTGTTTTTCAGAGTCCTTTGAGTCTCTCTATAACGTGGAACAGTTAATTGGATCCGGAGGATTTGGCAGAGTGTTCCTGGGAACACGCAAATTCGATGGCAAAAAGGTAAATCTTACTGAATTGCACAAACATTTTGCTCTTGCATGCATCAAAACACATTTAAAACAATTTACAGATGGTTTAATACTTAATACAAAGCCAGGTGCTTGAAAACTGTTACTGTTATTGAAACTGTTTTTTTTGTTTTTTTTTGTGCAGGTTGCCATCAAGCGGATGCTCAAGAGTGCCAATTATCGTTATCTTTATATTGTAAGTTGGCCAAAACCTGAATGTGTATTGAGTTGTTTAAGTGCAGATTACTGTAGTTAATACACCTGTAGGAAGCATTAGGTATAAATGTGATCAACAAATAAGCCTAGAGGCACCAAATAACTTTGAGCTGAAAAGGCTCTTTTGAACGCATCTAAAAAGATCAAAGAATAGTACATTTCAAAATGATGTTTTCTTCAGATTTTTACCCAGCTAACCTTCTGTCTGCTTCTTCTCTCTAGCCTGGGAATCCCAAACCTCTCGTTACAGAAGTGGCGCTGCTGATGATGATGAGGCTAGAACCCATAAGCCCCTTCGTCATACAACTGTACGAGTGGTTTGAACATCCTAAAGAATTCACTCTGGTTATGGAGTATCCGGGGCACTGCGAGAGCTTGTTTGACATAATCTATCGTCAACCTTGGAGTGACTGGTTCTCACGGGTCGTCATGAGACAGGCTGTGCGGGCAGTGCTACACTGCATCCATCATGGTGTTTTCCATAGTGACATTCATCCACAGAATGTCCTGTTTGAGAAAGACACGCTAGATCTCAAGCTGATAGACTTTGGCTGCGGTCAGCTGTTTAGTAGTGAAGGCTACGAGAGAAACAGATACAGGGGTGAGCATTTTGGGAGTGTGGAAACCTGAAGGTAGTGACTTACAAATTTTTGGATGATGCTTTAAAAAAAAAGCTCAACAATGTGCAAATGTCTTCCTTACAGGAGTTCTGGATTACTGCCCACCTGAAGTCTTTACAGAACCTCGATTCCACGCCGTCCCTGCAAACGTCTGGTCTCTAGGAGTGGTGCTGTACGAGTTGTCAAACGCATGTCTTCCTTTTTGTAATAGAACGGAAATCACACAAGCCGAAGTTACATTTCAGAACCCCAACTTATCCAAACGTGAGTGAATAATGATGATAACATGGATAAACACACATAAAGCAAACGAGTTGTACAGAAAGTTAAAGGTTGTAGTGTGTCAGAATTTTTATATATACTGTAGCTCAACGTACACCGAGAGCATCGCTGTTTTCAAAAATGCCAGGTCACATGGTCATGACTAACCAGCTCTCTCCTTATTAAAATGTGTACAGACTGCAGGGATCTGATTGGACAGTGTCTAGCTCGCGATCCAGCTGAACGCCCCAGCTTAGAGCAGATGTTACAACATCAATGGTTTGTTCGTACACAACGCTAGATTGGAGAAGCTGAGGAGATTCACTCGATCAGTTTCAGGTGTGTGGAAGTGTAACAAGCAGAGTAGGATTATTATCTTTTGTCTTAAATTCTGCATTATTTGTAGTGAGATTTTCAAATTTGTGTTCATTGTAATGTTCTTGTTATAGTCAAATCACCTTCATTTATATAGCGCTTGATACTATATAATAATGGTAAATCATTATTTCTCCAACATTATTTTAAAAAGTATTATCTTGTTTTCCACTAAAAAATAAGGCTTGTTTTTACAGAATATTAAAATTATTTCCCCCATTATAATATTATTTTCTCGACCAGCGCTGACATTTTTTTAAATAAAACAATGGATCTAGCAACAGACACTCTACTGACTATAAGTAACTTTTCAACTACATGTCAACTTATTCTAACCCTCTACTAATACTCTACTAATACTCTAATGAGAGTTAGTCGACATGTAGGTGCAATGTTTCTTATAGACTTATAGAATGTCTTAAAGGGACCAAAATAAAGTGAAACCAAAGTAACAATTTGATGTGACCACTGACATTGATCATTAATATTATAAAAAAATAAATAAACAGTTTTTGATATCTGAAATGTTCCATCCTCAGGCCTCTCCAGATCCTGGAAAACTACTTCCACAGATTTTTCTCTGGGCATCACATCCGCCATCGCTGCACTGACGAGAATGTCTCCCAAGCGTTGGGCTGGATGTAATAAATCCACATAGCCTCTCTCTATTTACTCCCGAAATCTGAACCGCTGAAGACGAGGTGGATTAAGTTTGTTTTTGAAGAAAATGCTCCCTCAACTCTACCAAAATTCGTTTATGTCTGCTCGAATCATTTTACACCGGACAGCTTTTTGAATGAGGCTCAGTATAAAGCAGGTTTTGCAAAAAAATGGCTCCTGAAGGATGTAGCAGTGCCAACTGTTCGTGATCCAGCTACACATCTAGAAGTATGTATTACGCGTTGGTTTTCCAAATTGCCTTTGAATTTGTCAAGTTCATGATAACATGTTAGACTTATAAAGTTTGTGATAGCATGTGATAGCACCATGAGTCCAGCTATGTTGTTATTTTTTTTATCGCGCTGATAGTGGAATCTTTATTTGTTAAGGACAGCACATCAGAACAGAGCAGCCAAACCAGAGATGTTGCTTGCCAGACAGACGCAAAACCGCTGACCAAGTCTGTTGGTACTCAGTCATCAATGAAGACGTTTCATGTTCGCTACAGGAGTTCAGGTATGTTTATGTATTACATGATACTGCTTATACAGAGGACCTATAACTAGTCTTGTTACACAATAAGTGTCACATAACAGTAACACACAACTACTTTGTATATTACAGGTGTCCAGACGACAGATACAGTTTCAGACATTGACAGTTTGTCACCAGCAGCTGGTTTAATATTTAGGACCTCTACACCTATAAAGTGGCCATCAAAGAGACCTCGTGTGGAACTGGAGGAAGAGGATGACGAAGAAACCCTAATGGACACATCATCTGTAGTAGCACCTGAAGAGCAAGATTATACATTTGATCCAGCAGAGACGGACACAACTTTAACGGAGACAGCAGACATGTCGTAAGTTTCAAAACTGCATTTGTTTTAGAACAGGGGTGTCAAACTGAGTTCCTTGTTGGCCACAGCACTGCAGAGTTTACCTCTAATCATTATTAAACACACCTGAGGCAGCTAATCAACTCTCTAAGGCTCATTCAAAAAGTTCAAGTATGCCTGTTGATCCTTCTGGAACTGAGTTTAACACCCCTGGTTCAGAATTTTATTATTATTATATTTTGTTACTTTTGTATTTAATATTTGTTAACCAGTACGAGTTTTTGTTTCTTAGTGCTCAAGCAAAATGGCAAAATGAGACGCTAGATCGCCTGAGTGAAAGGGAAAGGGTCATCGTTGGAGGTGACATGAGGGCTGACTCACCAGGTACATAGTTGTAAATAAGAAGGATGCATGGATGCTCGGGTATTTTCCGGATCATGAAGCATAACATGCATAGGTAGTATCTAACTGAATTCAATGCACTCGTGGTAATAATGCTTTGTGTAATATTACTTTCAAAGGCCACTCTGCAAAGTTTGGAAGCTATACATTGATGGACCTTCAGACCAACACCGTTGTGGACACACCAGAGCTGGTTCAGGTGGGAGAGAAGAAATATCACTATTTAAAAAAATTACATTTTGAGAAGTTTAAAACTTCTGGTTTGTCTAAGTTGATTGTTTCGTTCCCTATACTTGTCTATTTCAGAGTAACGAAGTGGGAGGAAGCTACCACATGGAAAAAGGATTACAGAGGAGCCTTGCCCTGTTGGAAGCTCGTGGTGTTACTCTGGAGTGTATTGTAACTGACCGCCGAATTACAGGGGGTACTGGGGGGTACTATACCCCCCAATGAAGACCCAGTAGGGGACAGAAATATCAGTTTTGGGGGGGTCAGATAATTTTTCTGATATTGTGAAAAAATATAATTACAGTTACAATACAAGTCAACTCCTATTTTCACTGTAGGAACATTTTAATGTAAAGCGATTTCAGACACCCCTATTGTGGACCGTACCATTTTTAACCACCGTGGGTAGAAGCAACGGAGATAGAGAACGACTTCAACTTCTCAAGCAAGTGTCAACGTTGAATGACAAAACGCTAGTTTCATAAAGTATCATTCTTTTCAACATTCCTTATTTGTATATTCAAAAATATTTAAAATAATCTAATTTAATAGTTATAATTTTTTAATGTAAATGATTTAATTTTATTGGTAACAGCCTAGTGTCTAATTATTTTAATTGAATATATTTATCAAATTTAAGAATTTGAAATGAAAGATGGAGCATACATTTAATAAAATTAGGGGAAAATGCCCTTTATAAAGCTACAAAAAATGATTCTGAGTGTTTTCAAACAGTGATGTAATGAAACATTGACAATTTAAGCTTGAAGGGAGTAAAGCCTCTGTTTAGGCTATTAAGGAAATGTAATTTTGCCAAAAGAAGAACTTTTATTTTAAATAAATGTTAATTTTAAATCAGCCTACTTCAGTGTGATGTTACCATATTATCATGCTTAACACTAAGAATTTGAATAATTGTAATGTGATGATCAGATGCAGATCTAAATCAAAGAATATAGGCGGTTTGCGGGTGGATTTTTTATTTTTAAGGCGAGACACTACAGGTGAATAGGGTAAAATGTTTAAATAATAGATATCACCATGAAACTTCCTCAGTTGATTACTTACACAAGTATATAAAAAAAATGTATTACAAGTTTTAGAAATGTATATGTTTAATTATGCAAATTAGGCATTATCTCATTAAATATGTACGATTTTGCATATATTTTCGGTAGATAGATCTGAACATATGATAAAGCCAGATGCAAAATTATTTTATCATTTTGTTAGTCGAAGTGTAAATAACCTAAAATTAAAGTTATTAGTTGTAATTAATGCAATTTTTGTATCATTTCTTTCTCATAGGAACTCAGGCATTCTACAAGCTGGAGAAAGTGATGACAAACACGCGGATTTTGAAGGACATCACCAAACTAAGTCCACATCACCAGACTTCATCTTTGGAGTCATTTCATAGTGACATTCTACGGTTTGCCCCAAAAAATTTGGTGTTTGTCACGGTTCATAGATCCAATGTCTCTCTCTAGTCTCGTGCCTTGTTGTTTACATGTGTGTGAGTGGGTGTGTCCGGATCGTTACGGTTGATCAGTATCCAGCTGCAATCACTCATCATCACCAGCTGCCACTCATCTCATCTCCTAGAAATGCTCACCACTTTCTCATCTCCTTTGTCAGATCGTTGCATGAAGTCTCTGTGTTGTCTGATCCTGTTCCCGTGCCTCGTGTCCCGTCTTGAGTTCCTGTGTTCCGGTTTCGCGTCTTTGTTGGATTACGTTTCATGTCAGGATCACGTCATCACTCATCAGAGCACGCTGCACTTCATCCATCACTCCGTGTCTGACCATCAAAGTCCCTGTGCCACCGCCTGCATCACCCGGATTATTCATCATCATCATCATCATCATCATCATCATCATTGACTATTAAATAAAAGCTTTTTACTTGCACATTGTGTCCTCGTTTCTGACGTAACAGTGTTCCCATTTCTTGGAATGTTGTGCAGGTAATTTAACTGCTGTTAAAATAACTTTACATCACTATAGGCTATTTTCCTGAATTGTGTCTGTGCACTTGCAGACTAAACCTGGCTGCATTTTATTACAATGAAAATGCTGGTCGTGCACAAGCAACATCATCAACAGGATATAAATTTATAAATACATTTTGTTTTATTGCACAGAGTACCTAGATGACCTGCAGGACCTAATATTTGAGCATGTTTTTGTGGACCCTGCTCCATACATGGATGAGGTACTTAAGATACCCATACTATCAGACCTTTGTGCGGAGTATGAGCGGCCAGACAAGGAGGAGGTCATTTCCACCATGGTGTCCAGATTCAATCATCAGCTGGTAGGAAACCAACATATCTGCCCTGATCATCTGGAAACTCACGGCGAACCCTCATCACCACACAGCCTGGAAGTCCAGACCTAAATCTAACTCGCTGAGCAAATTCAACTTGTGCTCTCGCGAGAACTCTGGAATACCAGGGTAAGGTTCCATAGTCGGCTCGATAAATGTATGCATTCTGAAGAGAATACACGTTTAAACAAACAGGATCCAATCCAGGATGCTCAGTCATTATATATATAAAGATATTGGGAAGAATGTTGATAAAGCAAACCGGTTTGGTTACCATTGACTTCTACTACATGAAGGGGAAAAAACTGATTAATTATTATAATTATTATTTTATTTTATTTGTTTTTTTTTTGTGTTTGACAGAATAAAGTAATTGAGGTCTGGAACAACATGAGTGTTTGAGTGAATGATGATGAACTATCTCTTCAAGAGGGAAAAACTTTTTGTTTGCCTTGTCAGTTTATTTATTTGTATTTCAACCCTTAAAGAAATAAGCTACACATGTCAACAACAGCAATAGGAATAAAAATGATAAATAAATCATTTTTATTAATAATATCCAAAAAGAATAATTCCACCAAGTAATATTTCCTTATGTAACTGTAGACTGTTTGCTGTTGCCAGCAATTAAGCCACTATCAGTATAAACAGGCTTTTTTAATAAAGTTATAAACACTAAATTAATAAAACATCTGAGAGATTATGATAAAGTACAATTAAGACTAGTTTATGGACTTACATGAAAAGCATTTGAACTATATCTCATGACTTTACTGTCACCTTGTGTTCAGATTTGATGGAAGTATAATGTTTGGGGTTTCTTGACAGACTTTGCCATCAAGTGGACATGTGCAGGTACTGCAGGTTTCACTGGACTCTGGGTTGCAACGTTCCATAGGCCTACGTTTAGCGGCTTTAGATGCTCTCTGAAGCGCAGACAGAGGAGCGAAACATAACGATGTCTCTTGTCAAAAAAACTGCTTCTTTCAGCAGGTTATTTTTGCTATGTAATATGTATTGATTGAAAAAATGGAGAATAATAAAATTCGGATTTCAAACGCAACGCCGAGTTTATGAAACTCAAATTAAGATTATATTTACAGTGAATTTAGTTTTAACATTTAATTTTGTCTTTTGATGAGATTTACAAATATATATTCTTAGAGCCAAGAATTTCCATGGGAATAAATCCATATTAGCCTAATGTGCTAATTAATGTGTGTTGTCATTGACAAATAAATAAATATACAGTTTACATATCTATATATAGAAAGAAAAATATTTCCAAAACAGTACGCACACACACACACACACACACACACACACACACACACACACACACACACTGAAAAAAAGGTTTTCATTCATCCAATTAAAAAAAATGTAGGGTTCACATCTATATTTTATAACTTGAGCCAATGAAAAATAAATAACTTGCCCTAACCAATATTTTCTATGTATTTTCTAAACCTTGGCACAAAGTATATTTTTCTTATTGAAGAAAGTCAATTAATTTAAATTCTGTTTTTGATCTAAACAAAAATATATAGATTTAATATAATAAAAAATCACATTTAAGAAATATGTATTAGACATTATTTGTTTTCTCCAATCAAATAGATATAGATTTAATTATACAATTATTTCTCATTTTTAAAAATACAAATTAATTGAAATGATTTATTTTAAACAAACAAAAAGATATGGATTTAATAAAACATGTTTACCATTAAGGAACATTTCTTAATATTTAATCTTGTCCAAAATAATTTAAAAAAGAAAGAATTTTCATTACATAGATATTTATTAACTTATACATTACTTACACATATCCACAATTTCAGTACTCAAGTGTCAGATTTTCAACTTCTAAGAGCTGGCAAACATTGACCTTAGAAAACAACAGCCTTAACCGAGAACAATGCAGTGAATTAGGGAAATGTGACAATTTCTCAGTTTCATCACTACTAGAAATGCAGCTGTAGTCAGTATCTCACTATCTTCCTTTTTTTTTTTTTTTTTTCATCTATCTCTTGTTCTTCAAAGTATGTACTGTGACACGTCCACCCAGTTACCTTTACACGCACACATGCACACACGCACACACACAAACGCACGCATCTGTCAGTTCCTGACTGTATTGGTTTTGTTTTGGTTGTTTGTTTGTTTGTTTATTTGTTTTCCCTGTTTGTGATCCCAATTTATGTACATCTTGCAGTAAAAAAAAATTAAAAATAAAAAGATTCTCACTATCTCTGTCCCCGTTGTATTTTATGATGCTACAAATGATATCCAACTGTAAAAAAAAAACATTGTTGAAAAGTCAAAAATTGGAATGGAAGTACAGAGTTGTTGCTATACACCGTCCCATTTCATCTCATTGGTGTAAACTGGCAGCTTTCAGAACGCTGCAGCACGTAGCATTGCGTAGAACGTGCACAAATTTTTGTGCAAAACATTTTTTTCTGTGCTCCAAATATTGTTTACTGCATCACTTTATATATTCATTAAGTATTATTGATTTGAAAAGTTTTAATATCATAATATTTAGAAAATGCATTAACGTTATCCCGTATGACATTTTGACTGGTGTCGTCACATGATTCTCAGTTAAACCGCTTAAAATACATTGTTTAAAATTGAGATTTTAGTAATAAGTAAAAAACACCCCCATAAAGATAATAACTACTTTGATGTGCAGTTTTAACCTTTTTGAATTTTTTATCAGTTGAAAACCTTATTTGTCACTGGCCCAGATATTCACAAGAAATACAGTTAATAACCAGTAATAGTTATATTAAGACTAGTGAGACAAGTGATAATGATATAATTTACGTTAATACTTATCATATGATATTATGAGCCTATAATATAGGCTACAAGACATAGGCCTACTATATATTACATATAATATATAGCCTATTAAAATACGTATGAAGTGTCTAAAAATGTATGTTTACTATAATAAAGTACCTGGAATAAACTTCTGGCATTTTTGGTTGATGTTATAGCGCACACAGTTGTTTCCGCACGGAAATATGATGGTTTGCTCATCAAAATACAACAAATTATTCCTCACTCCTGTCCGCAATCCGAATATATAATTAGACTGTGCCACTACAGTAGCCATCTTGACAAAATTATTAGCTAACAGTTTGTAGAAAAATACTATTTAAACGAGTTGTCTGGTTTGTTTGACGTTGAAATCTTGTTGAAATCTGTTTAACGCTGCAGTAGTGACTGGTCGAGATATGTGTTTAATGCCCGTGCGCTGGCTTCGCCGAGTAACCTTGAAATTGTACATTCGTCGAAAAACAAATATTTCTTAGTTGAGCTCTTAATGAAAAATATTTATATTTAACAATGTTTTGAACGAAAAAAATATTACCTGCAAAATAAAACAAATAATGGTAAAATGAATTGAAACTAAGACAAATGTTTTATTGGATGAGGTTGAAAACCTTTTATTAATGTGTACATGCATTCATATAAATCATGTACAATTTCAATTAAATATTTGAAATGACACAACATTTAGCAAATATGCTACATAAATAGTCAATTTGGTAGCAACTGGGTGGTTGCTGTGGGGAACACGGTGGAGCAAGTGTTCTCTGTGGGATCTTGGCAGGCACAGACACTCCCTTTTGGATATTCTTCTGCCTCTGCTGCTTAGGGATCCTGAGGTTTGCGGAAGACACAAGCACTGGTGCATTTTGCAAATGCTGCCTCAGCAGCTCAGGGTTTTTAGGATTTCTCCTCTTGGAGATCTTGTCTGGCATTGGTGCTCCATGTGAGGAGCATGTGAGCACCTTTGAGGAAGCCACTGGTGCCCTCTGTAGTGACTGGATGGGTGTGGGTGTTTCTAAAGCGGCCTTTTTCAGATGTTTAGTCAAATATTCGGGGATCCTGAGTTTTCCTCTTTTTTGGGACCCTATGGGCACAGGTGCTCCCTTTGGGCACGCAGCAGGCACAGGTGCTCCCTTTGGAGATGCAGCAGGCACAGGTGCTCCCTTTGGGCACGCAGCAGGCACAGGTGCTCCCTTTGGAGATGCAGCAGGCACAGGTGCTCGCTTTGGGGACACAACAGGCACAGGTGCTTCCTTTGGAGATGCAGCAGGCACAGGTGCTCGCTTTGGGGACACAACAGGCACAGGTGCTGAGTGCTGAGCTTTCTCCAATGTATCACCGAAGACCAGGGATGAGGTGAGATCCTCTTTTTTAGCACTGGGAGAGTTCTGCTGCCTCCACTGCTTCGTTGTCTTCAGTTCTCCCCCCTTATATTTCCCATCTGAGAAGCCCGAGTGCTGGGAATGAGCCTTCTCAGATGCTTCACTGAAGACCGGGGATGTGGGGCATGATGTTTCTCCTTCCTCCACTGTTTCCCACCACTGGTCTGAGATGAGGTCCTCATAGTCAGGATACTTAGATATGGGGTCTGAAACTTCCATTATCGCCCACCACCGCCCCGCAGCAAGGGCTGTAGTGAGCTCATCTGACAATTCAGTTGATGAGGACTGCTCTGCACTCTCAAAAATGGTGGGCATGGTTGACATACTCGAAAATGAACTAGAAGTGAACAATACTTCTTGCAATTTATATCTGTGAAACACTAAAGAAAGAGAAACAGAAGAGATTATTTGAATAATCAATTTTGTATCAATTTCCCTACTAATATGCACAACTCAGATGCACATAATGTAAATGTATATAGTAATTTCACAATCGCCTACTCGCTACAAGAAGAATAAATCCGCGGCACTGTTTATACTCACGATCATTATGACGTAACAGTCGACAGTTGACGTCACAGTCGGCCACACGAATTGACGTCACAGTCAGCCACCCGAGTTGACGTCACAGTCAGCCACCCGAGTTGACGTAACAGTCGGTCACACGAGTGACGTCACAGTCGACCACAAGAGTTTGAGAGGAATGGAAGACCTAGGCTGTTTCGCTGTATTAAAAGTGAACATGCAATACAAACAAAGACTGACTTAGCTTTTTTAATTCATGATTGTTCATAGAAAAACTAGCGCTGTTTATTATTTATTTTTAGCATTTGCAGCTGGTGCATAAACGGGAGCAAGTGAAGCTGGCATACATTTTGTTATTAAGAATAACAGACCACTGTTTTTTTTGTTTTTTTGTTTTGTTTTGTTTTTTACAGATATTAGCCTACAATAAAAGCATCTGCCATCTGAAACATTTCTGAAACAGAATATAATTCACAAAAAAAGTTCCTGTAGGCTATCCTTGTGTTTTTCTATTTATGACAATTATTTAAAAAAGCAACAGATAGGACGAGAAAGAGTGCTGTCCCGAACATCAGCAGGACGTTTTTTTTTATATTAAGTCGTAAATATTACATGACTTACATTTTGCTCTATATATCGGCAACGAAAATAGTTCCAAATAAATCTATAAATCGTTGCTCATCTTTGAGAAACAGTTTCCCTGACTGAAAACTTTCCATAGGCCTACGTTTAGCGGCTTTAGATGCTCTCTGAAGCGCAGACAGAGGAGCGAAACATAACGATGTCTCTTGTCAAAAAAACTGCTTCTTTCAGCAGGTTATTTTCGCTATGTAATATGTATTGATTGAAAAAATGGAGAATAATAAAATTCGGATTTCAAACGCAACGCCGAGTTTATGAAACTCAAATTAAGATTATATTTACAGTGAATTTAGTTTTAACATTTAATTTTGTCTTTTGATGAGATTTACAAATATATATTCTTAGAGCCAAGAATTTCCATGGGAATAAATCCATATTAGCCTAATGTGCTAATTAATGTGTGTTGTCATTGACAAATAAATAAATATACAGTTTACATATCTATATATAGAAAGAAAAATATTTCCAAAACAGTACGCACAAACACACACACACACACACACACACACACACACACACACACACTGAAAAAAAGGTTTCATTCATCCAATTAAAAAAAATGTAGGGTTCACATCTATATTTTATAACTTGAGCCAATGAAAAATAAATAACTTGCCCTAACCAATATTTTCTATGTATTTTCTAAACCTTGGCACAAAGTATATTTTTCTTATTGAAGAAAGTCAATTAATTTAAATTCTGTTTTTGATCTAAACAAAAATATATAGATTTAATATAATAAAAAATCACATTTAAGAAATATGTATTAGACATTATTTGTTTTCTCCAATCAAATAGATATAGATTTAATTATACAATTATTTCTCATTTTTAAAAATACAAATTAATTTAAATGATTTATTTTAAACAAACAAAAAGATATGGATTTAATAAAACATGTTTACCATTAAGGAACATTTCTTAATATTTAATCTTGTCCAAAATAATTTAAAAAAGAAAGAATTTTCATTACATAGATATTTATTAACTTATACATTACTTACACATATCCACAATTTCAATACTCAAGTGTCAGATTTTCAACTTCTAAGAGCTGGCAAACATTGACCTTAGAAAACAACAGCCTTAACCGAGAACAATGCAGTGAATTAGGGAAATGTGACAATTTCTCAGTTTCATCACTACTAGAAATGCAGCTGTAGTCAGTATCTCACTATCTTCCTTTTTTTTTTTTTTTTTTCATCTATCTCTTGTTCTTCAAAGTATGTACTGTGACACGTCCACCCAGTTACCTTTACACGCACACATGCACACACGCACACACACAAACGCACGCATCTGTCAGTTCCTGACTGTATTGGTTTTGTTTTGGTTGTTTGTTTGTTTGTTTGTTTATTTGTTTTCCCTGTTTGTGATCCCAATTTATGTACATCTTGCAATAAAAAAAAATTAAAAATAAAAAGATTCTCACTATCTCTGTCCTCGTTGTATTTTATGATGCTACAAATGATATCAAACTGTAAAAAAAAAACATTGTTGAAAAGTCAAAAATTGGAATGGAAGTACAGAGTTGTTGCTATACACCGTCCCATTTCATCTCATTGGTGTAAACTGGCAGCTTTCAGAACGCTGCAGCACGTAGCATTGCGTAGAACGTGCACAAATTTTTGTGCAAAACATTTTTTTCTGTGCTCCAAATATTGTTTACTGCATCACTTTATATATTCATTAAGTATTATTGATTTGAAAAGTTTTAATATCATAATATTTAGAAAATGCATTAACGTTATCCCGTATGACATTTTGACTGGTGTCGTCACATGATTCTCAGTTAAACCGCTTAAAATACATTGTTTAAAATTGAGATTTTAGTAATAAGTAAAAAACACCCCCATAAAGATAATAACTACTTTGATGTGCAGTTTTAACCTTTTTGAATTTTTTATCAGTTGAAAACCTTATTTGTCACTGGCCCAGATATTCACAAGAAATACAGTTAATAACCAGTAATAGTTATATTAAGACTAGTGAGACAAGTGATAATGATATAATTTACGTTAATACTTATCATATGATATTATGAGCCTATAATATAGGCTACAAGACATAGGCCTACTATATATTACATATAATATATAGCCTATTAAAATACGTATGAAGTGTCTAAAAATGTATGTTTACTATAATAAAGTACCTGGAATAAACTTCTGGCATTTTTGGTTGATGTTATAGCGCACACAGTTGTTTCCGCACGGAAATATGATGGTTTGCTCATCAAAATACAACAAATTATTCCTCACTCCTGTCCGCAATCCGAATATATAATGAGACTGTGCCACTACAGTAGCCATCTTGACAAAATTATTAGCTAACAGTTTGTAGAAAAATACTATTTAAACGAGTTGTCTGGTTTGTTTGACGTTGAAATCTTGTTGAAATCTGTTTAACGCTGCAGTAGTGACTGGTCGAGATATGTGTTTAATGCCCGTGCGCTGGCTTCGCCGAGTAACCTTGAAATTGTACATTCGTCGAAAAACAAATATTTCTTAGTTGAGCTCTTAATGAAAAATATTTATATTTAACAATGTTTTGAACGAAAAAAATATTACCTGCAAAATAAAACAAATAATGGTAAAATGAATTGAAACTAAGACAAATGTTTTATTGGATGAGGTTGAAAACCTTTTATTAATGTGTACATGCATTCATATAAATCATGTACAATTTCAATTAAATATTTGAAATGACACAACATTTAGCAAATATGCTACATAAATAGTCAATTTGGTAGCAACTGGGTGGTTGCTGTGGGGAACACGGTGGAGCAAGTGTTCTCTGTGGGATCTTGGCAGGCACAGACACTCCCTTTTGGATATTCTTCTGCCTCTGCTGCTTAGGGATCCTGAGGTTTGCGGAAGACACAAGCACTGGTGCATTTTGCAAATGCTGCCTCAGCAGCTCAGGGTTTTTAGGATTTCTCCTCTTGGAGATCTTGTCTGGCATTGGTGCTCCATGTGAGGAGCATGTGAGCACCTTTGAGGAAGCCACTGGTGCCCTCTGTAGTGACTGGATGGGTGTGGGTGTTTCTAAAGCGGCCTTTTTCAGATGTTTAGTCAAATATTCGGGGATCCTGAGTTTTCCTCTTTTTTGGGACCCTATGGGCACAGGTGCTCCCTTTGGGCACGCAGCAGGCACAGGTGCTCCCTTTGGAGATGCAGCAGGCACAGGTGCTCCCTTTGGGCACGCAGCAGGCACAGGTGCTCCCTTTGGAGATGCAGCAGGCACAGGTGCTCGCTTTGGGGACACAACAGGCACAGGTGCTTCCTTTGGAGATGCAGCAGGCACAGGTGCTCGCTTTGGGGACACAACAGGCACAGGTGCTGAGTGCTGAGCTTTCTCCAATGTATCACCGAAGACCAGGGATGAGGTGAGATCCTCTTTTTTAGCACTGGGAGAGTTCTGCTGCCTCCACTGCTTCGTTGTCTTCAGTTCTCCCCCCTTATATTTCCCATCTGAGAAGCCCGAGTGCTGGGAATGAGCCTTCTCAGATGCTTCACTGAAGACCGGGGATGTGGGGCATGATGTTTCTCCTTCCTCCACTGTTTCCCACCACTGGTCTGAGATGAGGTCCTCATAGTCAGGATACTTAGATATGGGGTCTGAAACTTCCATTATCGCCCACCACCGCCCCGCAGCAAGGGCTGTAGTGAGCTCATCTGACAATTCAGTTGATGAGGACTGCTCTGCACTCTCAAAAATGGTGGGCATGGTTGACATACTCGAAAATGAACTAGAAGTGAACAATACTTCTTGCAATTTATATCTGTGAAACACTAAAGAAAGAGAAACAGAAGAGATTATTTGAATAATCAATTTTGTATCAATTTCCCTACTAATATGCACAACTCAGATGCACATAATGTAAATGTATATAGTAATTTCACAATCGCCTACTCGCTACAAGAAGAATAAATCCGCGGCACTGTTTATACTCACGATCATTATGACGTAACAGTCGACAGTTGACGTCACAGTCGGCCACACGAATTGACGTCACAGTCAGCCACCCGAGTTGACGTCACAGTCAGCCACCCGAGTTGACGTAACAGTCGGTCACACGAGTGACGTCACAGTCGACCACAAGAGTTTGAGAGGAATGGAAGACCTAGGCTGTTTCGCTGTATTAAAAGTGAACATGCAATACAAACAAAGACTGACTTAGCTTTTTTAATTCATGATTGTTCATAGAAAAACTAGCGCTGTTTATTATTTATTTTTAGCATTTGCAGCTGGTGCATAAACGGGAGCAAGTGAAGCTGGCATACATTTTGTTATTAAGAATAACAGACCACTGTTTTTTTTGTTTTTTTGTTTTGTTTTGTTTTTTACAGATATTAGCCTACAATAAAAGCATCTGCCATCTGAAACATTTCTGAAACAGAATATAATTCACAAAAAAAGTTCCTGTAGGCTATCCTTGTGTTTTTCTATTTATGACAATTATTTAAAAAAGCAACAGATAGGACGAGAAAGAGTGCTGTCCCGAACATCAGCAGGACGTTTTTTTTTATATTAAGTCGTAAATATGACATGACTTACATTTTGCTCTATATATCGGCAACGAAAATAGTTCCAAATAAATCTATAAATCGTTGCTCATCTTTGAGAAACAGTTTCCCTGACTGAAAACTTTCCATAGGCCTACGTTTAGCGGCTTTAGATGCTCTCTGAAGCGCAGACAGAGGAGCGAAACATAACGATGTCTCTTGTCAAAAAAACTGCTTCTTTCAGCAGGTTATTTTCGCTATGTAATATGTATTGATTGAAAAAATGGAGAATAATAAAATTCGGATTTCAAACGCAACGCCGAGTTTATGAAACTCAAATTAAGATTATATTTACAGTGAATTTAGTTTTAACATTTAATTTTGTCTTTTGATGAGATTTACAAATATATATTCTTAGAGCCAAGAATTTCCATGGGAATAAATCCATATTAGCCTAATGTGCTAATTAATGTGTGTTGTCATTGACAAATAAATAAATATACAGTTTACATATCTATATATAGAAAGAAAAATATTTCCAAAACAGTACGCACACACACACACACACACACACACACACACACACACACACACTGAAAAAAAGGTTTTCATTCATCCAATTAAAAAAAATGTAGGGTTCACATCTATATTTTATAACTTGAGCCAATGAAAAATAAATAACTTGCCCTAACCAATATTTTCTATGTATTTTCTAAACCTTGGCACAAAGTATATTTTTCTTATTGAAGAAAGTCAATTAATTCTGTTTTTGATCTAAACAAAAATATATAGATTTAATATAATAAAAAATCACATTTAAGAAATATGTATTAGACATTATTTGTTTTCTCCAATCAAATAGATATAGATTTAATTATACAATTATTTCTCATTTTTAAAAATACAAATTAATTGAAATGATTTATTTTAAACAAACAAAAAGATATGGATTTAATAAAACATGTTTACCATTAAGGAACATTTCTTAATATTTAATCTTGTCCAAAATAATTTAAAAAAGAAAGAATTTTCATTACATAAATATTTATTAACTTATACATTACTTACACATATCCACAATTTCAGTACTCAAGTGTCAGATTTTCAACTTCTAAGAGCTGGCAAACATTGACCTTAGAAAACAACAGCCTTAACCGAGAACAATGCAGTGAATTAGGGAAATGTGACAATTTCTCAGTTTCATCACTACTAGAAATGCAGCTGTAGTCAGTATCTCACTATCTTCCTTTTTTTTTTTTTTTTTCATCTATCTCTTGTTCTTCAAAGTATGTACTGTGACACGTCCACCCAGTTACCTTTACACGCACACATGCACACACGCACACACACAAACGCACGCATCTGTCAGTTCCTGACTGTATTGGTTTTGTTTTGGTTGTTTGTTTGTTTATTTGTTTTCCCTGTTTGTGATCCCAATTTATGTACATCTTGCAATAAAAAAAAATAAAATAAAAAGATTCTCACTATCTCTGTCCTCGTTGTATTTTATGATGCTACAAATGATATCCAACTGTAAAAAAAACATTGTTGAAAAGTCAAAAATTGGAATGGAAGTACAGAGTTGCTGCTATACACCGTCCCATTTCATCTCATTGGTGTAAACTGGCAGCTTTCAGAACGCTGCAGCACGTAGCATTGCGTAGAACGCCGAACCATAGCCAGCCACTCAAACATGACATCATTTACGGGAGTAAACTGGGATGTGTGGGAACCCAGAATTAAGCTCTATTGTAGAGCTGGTCACAGAGCCTCTTGACTTTGTTTGTCATGCCTTTTGGGTCCATGATGACTTTCTGGATATATTCAAATGTCTTGGGATATTCCAGACTGAATAAGGCATAAAGAAGGCCCAGGAGAATGGGAACAGCATTTGCGACAGACAGCAAGTCGCTTAGAACCTCTTGTCCCTCAAGTATGATGCCAATGTTTGTGGGTACAGCTTGTGCATCTCTGATGACGAAGATTGCCATGCTTTCTTGCTGAAGATTTTTTTCAGCCTCTTCCTTCTCCGACACCTGGAAAAGAATTTAGGAAAAGAATAAGGAATCGATAAAGCTTGGGTTTCCCCCAGATTAACCTCTTAACATTCAGACGGCCCGCAGGCTAATACCGTATATTCTTATATTCAGGCCAGCTAATACCGTATTGGCCTGAATATAAGACCACCCCCTATTTTTCACTCATTTTTGAAAAACAGCTTTTTGAAGACCAAATCTTGTTTTTATACAGAGTATTATTTCATTTGAAAATTTAACAAAAGAATGTTGGTTCACAGTTTTTAGATTTCCAAAGGCATCTATGACTGTCAGCTTGAAAGGAATGCAGCATGTAATGTGAATAGGGGTTTATGTAATGTGAATTTGTGGTTAAATGGTTTATTGAAAAAATTGTGTCTCTGTCTTTATTTTTTTTGATCAGAAGTTTTAACCCAGGCTCATTGGAAATACGTTACTCTGGGTACTTTTTTGCAAACCCTGAAATACGTACCTGAAAGTACATTTCCCTGCACTTTCTGGGTGAAACGTCCACTAGAGGCACTATGTCCAAGTCACGTGACTTTCAAGATTCCGGTCGCGAGAACAAAATAACATGGCGGACATTTCTATCATTTTTAGTGAAAAAAAAACAATATTTTGAGTTAGATTCTGGATAAAAATAAGTTTTGATTACATTTCTAGCGAGAAATATATATTTTATTTTCATAATATTCATTCAGTGAATGTACATACACTGTAAAAAGTGAGCAGTTGGATCAACTTAAAAAAAATTTACTCAAAAAAGGAATTAAGAATTTAAGAAATGAAGAAAGAAATGAAGTTTTCTCAACTTAAATTATCACGAAAACGTGATAATTTAAGTTGAGAAAACTTAATTTCTTTAGGTGTTACCAATTTAAGTATTTTTTTTTTAAGTTGATCCAACTGTTCACTTTTTACAGTGTAATCACTCGCTTTAACAAGTTTTGCCAGAACCTTACGATCTGTAGCCAAGGCTAAGTTTCAGTCAGGTGATTGTTTTATGTAGACTACTCCGTGAAACGTACTACAGCAAGTTAACGTTAGTGAGCATGAGGACACCCAGCTGAGCTTCAATTAACCCTGGTAAAAAAAAATAGTAGGCCTACGTTGACCCCATAATCATATCTATATTATATACATACATATTCTTTTGAATTTAACATATAGGCTACATATAGAGGGGACTGCTCACATTTAGGCTAATTAATAACGTTTTATTATTTTTGTTATCAGTGAATGTAAGCAAATATAAATAGTCTTACATTGAACATTCACAGACTGATCAGGCTACGATCAGCATCGTAAATGCTTTAGATATTTATGGGGTTATATATTTATTTATTTATTTATAGAGTAGTGAGCAACGGCGAATGTGATCCACACTCCATATCAGAAGGTGGCGGTAATGCACACTTAAAAGTTGTTTGACAACTGCAATTTAAAAAAAGAAGAAGACCCGCTGCCTGGCTGTGAATTTACAGGCCTATACCTGTAAATAACCATCTGTAAACCTGAAAACCATTCTGTAATAATGGCCACCAATAATTTCTCTGATCCATCTGCAGAAGACATGGAAAAGGAATTTGAACTCGACATCGATGAAATAATGTCTGATTTGCAGGAGTTGCAGGAAGTAAATTGTCTCTTGAAATGTCTGTCAGGTGGATTTTTTAAATGTTTTTGAAATAAGTCTCTTGCACTGCTCCCCCAGCCTGCATTTATTTGATTAAAATATAGTAGCCTAGGCTATAAACTACAGTATTGTGATGTATTATTACCATTTTGAATAACAGTTTCTATTTGGACATATATAAAAAAAAAAAAAAAAAAAAATATTTTTATTTTATTTTTTTCTGATTTCTAATTGTAATAACGATCTCATAGCTTTATTTCTGCAATTGTAAATGCAGTGAAAATATATTATTGGCACTTCTGTGTATGCACTGCAAAGATGTATTTTCCTTGAATGATTTAGGCCACATTTACACATAGCCGGGTATTTAGAGAAACGAATATTTCTCCCCCTCCGTTTTCAAAAATAACATCGTGCACACAATATCGTTTTCAAAAAAAGTTGTCGTTTACATCAACCCGCATAAATACAAAGGGGCGGCAGTGTAAGGAGAAGGATAAAGCCATGCAAGCCAATCAGAATCCTCAAAATCGACAACGACGAATAGCACGAGCGACTTCCTGTTCCTTTCAAAACAATAGACATGGCGCGAGGTTCGTTCGTGTGGACAGACAGCGAAGCAAATGCAAACAGGCCAAAAGCGTTTTCACAAAAGTAAAAATGAGTACCACTTTAACAGCATCCATGATCAAATAGTAGCCAAACAAACTCATAGACAGTATGGAACAAACTCTAAACATAGGGCGCTCACATGACGTAAGCATTTTCTGGCGCATAATGTGACGTTTGAGAACCTAAAACCCCGTTTCTCCCAGTTGACACAGCAACACATAACCGGCGTTTTCAGAAATCTCCACTTTGGCCGGAGTTTTTAGAAATAATCGTTTTCTGGGATAAAAACGGCGTTTTCGTGTAAATGACAGGCCAAAACGCAGGGAAATATCTGCGTTTTCCCATCGTGTAAACGGGGCCTTAATTTGACTGGTGTTACCGTCCCAGGACGTATGCATTTGCGTTTTCTAATGGGTAAGTGTCATTCATTGATTTATTGAGTGTGTGTGCGCGCGCAGCCAATGGACCCAACGGCCTGCTGGGAGTTGTAGTTTTGTTGTACGTTGTATTTATACCACAGAAAGGACCTGTCTTTCACTTCGATGGTAACTAAAAAAAAATTCAAGCTGCGATTTTTCACGATGGATATCCTCGCGCGATCGAGTGTAGATTGTGTTAAACACGACAAGAACCAAAAATTCTGCGTTTATTCCTTAAAACAGTCGGTATTTCCCATATTGCTTCTCCTTTGCAGCTGCCATTGGCGCACGTCACGATTATAAGCGCTTGCTATTGGCGTAGGCAATGTTTACAGCACGATTATCAAGTATGTGGTGCGAACGCAACGGAACAGTCAGATTTACCATAAATGAACATGGTGAGTAACATTTTATAAACAATATTGTCAATATTGTTTGTTTTCCCTCTATTTTGCTGACGAGAATTTCAAAATAAAGCCCTACCAGAGTCTCAATGCAACAACAGACAGTGATTGAACCGTGAATTTTGTGAACCATTACATAATCCTATATAGGCTAATTATAAATTCAATTGTTATTATACTTTACAATATTACTGTTTGTTGTTGTATTTTTCAAAACTTGAAACTTGTGTGTGTGTGTCAGGTGGATTTTTTTAATGTTTTTGAAATAAGTCTCTTGCGCTGCTCCCCCAGCCTGCATTTATTTGATTAAAATATAGTAGCCTAGGCTATAAACTACAGTATTGTGATATATTATTACCATTTTAAATAACAGTTTCTATTTGGACATATATTAAAAGGTTTTTTTGTTTGTTTTTTTTTGTCCAATTTCTTGTGCTCCTCCCTGTCCTAATCTAGGTGATGCGACCTACCAGCTGTTCCTCATCAATGGCAAGAGGATCCAGTATTTAAGCAGAGCCGGGGGGGAGAGAGAGAGACTGGGACTGGGACTGGGACTGGGACTGGGACTGGGACTGGGACTGGGACTGGGACTGGGACTGGGACTGGGACTGGGACTGGGACTGGGAGAGGTTTCTTCTCCCAAGAGCCTGAGGCCCCGTTTACACGATGGGAAAACGCAGATATTTCCCTGCGTTTTGGCCTGTCATTTACACGAAAACGCAGTTTTTATCCCAGAGAACGATTATTTCTAAAAACTCCGGCCAAAGTGGAGATTTCTGAAAACGCCGGTTATGTGTTGCCGTGTCAACTGGGAGAAACGGGGTTTTAGGTTCTCAAACGTCACATTATGCGCCAGAAAATGCTTACGTCATGTGAGCGCCCTATGTTCAGAGTTTGTTCCATACTGTCTATGAGTTTGTTTGGCTACTATTTGATCATGGATGCTGTTAAAGTGGTACTCATTTTTACTTTTGTGAAAACGCTTTTGGCCTGTTTGCATTTGCCGCGCTGTCTGTCCACACGAACGAACCTCGCGCCATGTCTATTGTTTTGAAAGGAACAGGAAGTCGCTCGTGCTATTCGTCGTTGTCGATTTTGAGGATTCTGATTGGCTTGCATGGCTTTATCCTTCTCCTTACACTGCCGCCCCTTTGTATTTATGCGGGTTGATGTAAACGACAACTTTTTTTGAAAACGATATTGCGTGCACGATGTTATTTTTGAAAACGGAGGGGGAGAAATATTCGTTTCTCTAAATACCCGGCTATGTGTAAATGTGGCCTGAGACTGTTGTGTTACCAGACTTGGAGTGTTGCTCTTGTTGGTGTATGTTAAGCTTAAGTGTGTTGTTACGGCTGTAGTGTGCAGCTTTGAATTGCTTGCCCATTGTTGAGTGTTGGAGCAGTAGGGAGTGGGTGCCATTTTTCTTTTCTCATTTTCTCCTGTTTTTTGTTAGTTAGGAAGTAAGGTAAGAGTTCTGTTGTTTATTTGTGTTGATTGTTGTAGGTCAATTAGGTGTTCCTTCTACCGGGTAGTGAGATCTTTTGTTTGATTTGGCTTTACCTGCTCCTGAAGAACAGGCTTCATTTCTTTTTCTTTTGGAGCTGTTTGTTTAGGATTCTTTTTGCACTGTATTTATCACTTATTGTAAATAAATGTATTGGAAATCTTACTTTGTGTATTGTGTGCTGGGACTCAGATAGGTTAACTTTTCTTTGTCGCTGTTCATTTTAGCTTTAAAGCTACTTTCCCTTTTGCCCCTAGAAAATGAATTGGGAACGTAACAGTGGTATTGTGTAATTATTCGAATAGAATTGAGTCTTTTCTCTCTGTTTTGCATGCGTCGTCATAATCATTATTGTTATTGTTGTTATTATTATTTTAATAAATTGTTTTGCCTCTGTCACAGTGTATTCTTAACCTGAATTAGCACTGTTCATATAGGCAACACCAATAGGTGTCATGTAACACAAAATAAACCTATGTTTTCTTCATGATACAGGGCATAATCTTAGTTTCGTTTTTATTTTGTTACCATTAGACATCACTGGGTTTTAATTTGAGGTATGAAAACCTGACGATGCCACATATTGAAACACAAATTCATATAACATATTAATTAGCCTGTCATTTTCTTCATTTTCTAAGTCAATAAAGGTTATGTTAAATGAATAAATGTAGTGTAAATGTTGTAATGAAACCAACTGTACCGTTCAAAAGTACTGTTTGTTGTTGTATTTTTCAAAACTTGAAACTTGTGTGTGTGTGTGTCAGGTGGATTTTTTTAATGTTTTTGAAATAAGTCTCTTGCACTGCTCCCCCAGCCTGCATTTATTTGATTAAAATATAGTAGCCTAGGCTATAAACTACAGTATTGTGATGTATTATTACCATTTTAAATAACAGTTTTCTATTTGGACATATATAAAAAAAATAAAAAAAAAAGTGTTTTTTTTTCTTTTTTTTTTTTTTTTTCTGATTTCTAATTGTAATAACGATCTCATAGCTTTATTTCTGCAATTGTAAATGCAGTGAAAATATATTATTGGCACTTTTGTGTATGCACTGCAAAGATGTATTTTCCTTGAATGATTTAATTTGACTGGTGTTACCGTCCCAGGACGTATGCATTTGCGTTTTCTAATGGGTAAGTGTCATTCATTGATTTATTGAGTGTGTGTGCGCGCGCAGCCAATGGACCCAATTGCCTGCTGGGAGTTGTAGTTTTGTTGTACGTTGTATTTATACCACAGAAAGGACCTGTCTTTCACTTCGATGGTAACTAAAAAAAAATTCAAGCTGCGATTTTTCACGATGGATATCCTCGCGCGATCGAGTGTAGATTGTGTTAAACACGACAAGAACCAAAAATTCTGCGTTTATTCCTTAAAACAGTCGGTATTTCCCATATTGCTTCTCCTTTGCAGCTGCCATTGGCGCACGTCACAATTATAAGCGCCTGCTATTGGCGTAGGCAATGTTTACAGCACGATTATCAAGTATGTGGTGCGAACGCAACGGAACAGTCAGATTTACCATAAATGAACATGGTGAGTAACATTTTATAAACAATATTGTCAATATTGTTTGTTTTCCCTCTATTTTGCTGACGAGAATTTCAAAATAAAGCCCTACCAGAGTCTCAATGCAACAACAGACAGTGATTGAACCGTGAATTTTGTGAACCATTACATAATCCTATATAGGCTAATTATAAATTCAATTGTTATTATACTTTACAATATTACTGTTTGTTGTTGTATTTTTCAAAACTTGAAACTTGTGTGTGTGTGTCAGGTGGATTTTTTTAATGTTTTTGAAATAAGTCTCTTGCGCTGCTCCCCCAGCCTGCATTTATTTGATTAAAATATAGTAGCCTAGGCTATAAACTACAGTATTGTGATATATTATTACCATTTTAAATAACAGTTTCTATTTGGACATATATTAAAAGGTTTTTTTGTTTGTTTTTTTTTGTCCAATTTCTTGTGCTCCTCCCTGTCCTAATCTAGGTGATGGGACCTACCAGCTGTTCCTCATCAATGGCAAGAGGATCCAGTATTTAAGCAGAGCCGGGGGGGAGAGAGAGAGACTGGGACTGGGACTGGGACTGGGACTGGGACTGGGACTGGGACTGGGACTGGGACTGGGACTGGGACTGGGACTGGGACTGGGAGAGGTTTCTTCTCCCAAGAGCCTGAGGCCCCGTTTACACGATGGGAAAACGCAGATATTTCCCTGCGTTTTGGCCTGTCATTTACACGAAAACGCAGTTTTTATCCCAGAGAACGATTATTTCTAAAAACTCCGGCCAAAGTGGAGATTTCTGAAAACGCCGGTTATGTGTTGCCGTGTCAACTGGGAGAAACGGGGTTTTAGGTTCTCAAACGTCACATTATGCGCCAGAAAATGCTTACGTCATGTGAGCGCCCTATGTTCAGAGTTTGTTCCATACTGTCTATGAGTTTGTTTGGCTACTATTTGATCATGGATGCTGTTAAAGTGGTACTCATTTTTACTTTTGTGAAAACGCTTTTGGCCTGTTTGCATTTGCCGCGCTGTCTGTCCACACGAACGAACCTCGCGCCATGTCTATTGTTTTGAAAGGAACAGGAAGTCGCTCGTGCTATTCGTCGTTGTCGATTTTGAGGATTCTGATTGGCTTGCATGGCTTTATCCTTCTCCTTACACTGCCGCCCCTTTGTATTTATGCGGGTTGATGTAAACGACAACTTTTTTTGAAAACGATATTGCGTGCACGATGTTATTTTTGAAAACGGAGGGGGAGAAATATTCGTTTCTCTAAATACCCGGCTATGTGTAAATGTGGCCTGAGACTGTTGTGTTACCAGACTTGGAGTGTTGCTCTTGTTGGTGTATGTTAAGCTTAAGTGTGTTGTTACGGCTGTAGTGTGCAGCTTTGAATTGCTTGCCCATTGTTGAGTGTTGGAGCAGTAGGGAGTGGGTGCCATTTTTCTTTTCTCATTTTCTCCTGTTTTTTGTTAGTTAGGAAGTAAGGTAAGAGTTCTGTTGTTTATTTGTGTTGATTGTTGTAGGTCAATTAGGTGTTCCTTCTACCGGGTAGTGAGATCTTTTGTTTGATTTGGCTTTACCTGCTCCTGAAGAACAGGCTTCATTTCTTTTTCTTTTGGAGCTGTTTGTTTAGGATTCTTTTTGCACTGTATTTATCACTTATTGTAAATAAATGTATTGGAAATCTTACTTTGTGTATTGTGTGCTGGGACTCAGATAGGTTAACTTTTCTTTGTCGCTGTTCATTTTAGCTTTAAAGCTACTTTCCCTTTTGCCCCTAGAAAATGAATTGGGAACGTAACAGTGGTATTGTGTAATTATTCGAATAGAATTGAGTCTTTTCTCTCTGTTTTGCATGCGTCGTCATAATCATTATTGTTATTGTTGTTATTATTATTTTAATAAATTGTTTTGCCTCTGTCACAGTGTATTCTTAACCTGAATTAGCACTGTTCATATAGGCAACACCAATAGGTGTCATGTAACACAAAATAAACCTATGTTTTCTTCATGATACAGGGCATAATCTTAGTTTCGTTTTTATTTTGTTACCATTAGACATCACTGGGTTTTAATTTGAGGTATGAAAACCTGACGATGCCACATATTGAAACACAAATTCATATAACATATTAATTAGCCTGTCATTTTCTTCATTTTCTAAGTCAATAAAGGTTATGTTAAATGAATAAATGTAGTGTAAATGTTGTAATGAAACCAACTGTACCGTTCAAAAGTACTGTTTGTTGTTGTATTTTTCAAAACTTGAAACTTGTGTGTGTGTGTGTCAGGTGGATTTTTTTAATGTTTTTGAAATAAGTCTCTTGCACTGCTCCCCCAGCCTGCATTTATTTGATTAAAATATAGTAGCCTAGGCTATAAACTACAGTATTGTGATGTATTATTACCATTTTAAATAACAGTTTTCTATTTGGACATATATAAAAAAAATAAAAAAAAAAGTGTTTTTTTTTCTTTTTTTTTTTTTTTTTCTGATTTCTAATTGTAATAACGATCTCATAGCTTTATTTCTGCAATTGTAAATGCAGTGAAAATATATTATTGGCACTTTTGTGTATGCACTGCAAAGATGTATTTTCCTTGAATGATTTAATTTGACTGGTGTTACCGTCCCAGGACGTATGCATTTGCGTTTTCTAATGGGTAAGTGTCATTCATTGATTTATTGAGTGTGTGTGCGCGCGCAGCCAATGGACCCAATTGCCTGCTGGGAGTTGTAGTTTTGTTGTACGTTGTATTTATACCACAGAAAGGACCTGTCTTTCACTTCGATGGTAACTAAAAAAAAATTCAAGCTGCGATTTTTCACGATGGATATCCTCGCGCGATCGAGTGTAGATTGTGTTAAACACGACAAGAACCAAAAATTCTGCGTTTATTCCTTAAAACAGTCGGTATTTCCCATATTGCTTCTCCTTTGCAGCTGCCATTGGCGCACGTCACAATTATAAGCGCCTGCTATTGGCGTAGGCAATGTTTACAGCACGATTATCAAGTATGTGGTGCGAACGCAACGGAACAGTCAGATTTACCATAAATGAACATGGTGAGTAACATTTTATAAACAATATTGTCAATATTGTTTGTTTTCCCTCTATTTTGCTGACGAGAATTTCAAAATAAAGCCCTACCAGAGTCTCAATGCAACAACAGACAGTGATTGAACCGTGAATTTTGTGAACCATTACATAATCCTATATAGGCTAATTATAAATTCAATTGTTATTATACTTTACAATATTACTGTTTGTTGTTGTATTTTTCAAAACTTGAAACTTGTGTGTGTGTGTCAGGTGGATTTTTTTAATGTTTTTGAAATAAGTCTCTTGCGCTGCTCCCCCAGCCTGCATTTATTTGATTAAAATATAGTAGCCTAGGCTATAAACTACAGTATTGTGATATATTATTACCATTTTAAATAACAGTTTCTATTTGGACATATATTAAAAGGTTTTTTTGTTTGTTTTTTTTTGTCCAATTTCTTGTGCTCCTCCCTGTCCTAATCTAGGTGATGGGACCTACCAGCTGTTCCTCATCAATGGCAAGAGGATCCAGTATTTAAGCAGAGCCGGGGGGGAGAGAGAGAGACTGGGACTGGGACTGGGACTGGGACTGGGACTGGGACTGGGACTGGGACTGGGACTGGGACTGGGACTGGGACTGGGACTGGGACTGGGAGAGGTTTCTTCTCCCAAGAGCCTGAGGCCCCGTTTACACGATGGGAAAACGCAGATATTTCCCTGCGTTTTGGCCTGTCATTTACACGAAAACGCAGTTTTTATCCCAGAGAACGATTATTTCTAAAAACTCCGGCCAAAGTGGAGATTTCTGAAAACGCCGGTTATGTGTTGCCGTGTCAACTGGGAGAAACGGGGTTTTAGGTTCTCAAACGTCACATTATGCGCCAGAAAATGCTTACGTCATGTGAGCGCCCTATGTTCAGAGTTTGTTCCATACTGTCTATGAGTTTGTTTGGCTACTATTTGATCATGGATGCTGTTAAAGTGGTACTCATTTTTACTTTTGTGAAAACGCTTTTGGCCTGTTTGCATTTGCCGCGCTGTCTGTCCACACGAACGAACCTCGCGCCATGTCTATTGTTTTGAAAGGAACAGGAAGTCGCTCGTGCTATTCGTCGTTGTCGATTTTGAGGATTCTGATTGGCTTGCATGGCTTTATCCTTCTCCTTACACTGCCGCCCCTTTGTATTTATGCGGGTTGATGTAAACGACAACTTTTTTTGAAAACGATATTGCGTGCACGATGTTATTTTTGAAAACGGAGGGGGAGAAATATTCGTTTCTCTAAATACCCGGCTATGTGTAAATGTGGCCTGAGACTGTTGTGTTACCAGACTTGGAGTGTTG
>NW_028118412.1:0-25000 GCF_965113295.1 Leuciscus leuciscus
CTTTTAAAAAAAATATTCTGTTTTGCTTTCATTTAATTTTTTCCACTTTATTTCAATTACCAGAAACATTTTTTTATAGTTTTAGTTTCAGTCAATAATAACAGCACTGATTTGCTTTAAAACAATAGGTTACTGTCGTAACCCCGGTTCTCTGAAACATCGAGTGGAGAGATCCACCTATGGGAAGGGCATCCGTACCTGACCTCTGCAGAAGCATCCAATTGCACCAAGTCTGGCTAGACAGACAGAAGCGCGCAGCCAATGCCAGGTAAGGCCACACCCCCTTACCTAAGGCATATAGCTGTCAGGCGCGCTGCTATTCATCAGTAAGTAAATTCGCTTCTCGTGCGGCAAGCGGGGCGAAGCTGGTGGATCTCTCCACTCGATGTTTCAGAGAACCGGGGTTACGACAGTAACCTATTGTTCTCTTTCATCATCTCGTTTCGAGATCCACCTATGGGAGAGACATGGACAGCTCCCCGATTGCCCAATACACTCACAGTGAGGTTCTGAAGGCCAGAGAAGGACGGTCACCTCAGAGAGGCGGTGCCTGACACGTCCCACAAACATGACCCTGCAAGGGTGACGCCACGCTAAACTGCTGTGGACAAGCAGGGCATGAAACATGCATGAGACCCATACATGATAATGACCCCCGCACCACCAATGCACATAGCTAAACCCAAGAAGGAATGCGAATGCTTGGTGACAGGAATGAACATGGCCAGCCGGCCCATTCACTCTTCGTTGGTTAACCCAACGGGGCTGTGGGAAAGGGCTAAGAGGACCCTACCCCTAGGACCGAATGTGCCACCGAGGTTCTGGTGACATCCAACCGGTAGTAACGCTCAAAGGTATGAGGAGAGGCCCAGCTGGCCGCGGAGCAGATGTCTTGCAGTGGCACTCCCCTGAACAAAGCCCAAGAGGCGGCTAAGCCCCTTGTAGAATGAGCTCTGATGCCCCCTGGGGGCTGCACTCCCTTTGCTTCATAAGCCATAGTATAGCGTCCACAAGCCAATGTGAGAGGCATTGCTTTGAAATGGGACTCCCCTTGTGCGGGGGAGCCCTTGAAACAAAGAGCTGGTCGCTCTTGCGGAAAGCACTGGTCCTGGTCATACATGCTTGCAGAGCGCGACCGGGACACAGAGCATTCAGCCCCTGATCCTCCGAGGAGGCAAAGGGTGGAGGGTGAAAAGCGGATAGCTCCAAAACCTCCGAAGTGAACACAGGGAAGCATTTCGGCATGAAGGCCGGGTTAGGCTTAAGGGAAACCTTATCTCCACTTAAGGAGAATTTGGCGCACGAGGGTTGAACCGAGAGTGCATGTAGCTCACTGACCCGTTTAGCAGATGCCAAGGCCGAGAGCAAAGCTGTCTTGAGGGACAGCAGCTTAAGGGAAATACTTCCCAGAGGCTCAAAAGGATAAAGAGACCGCGCTTCCAGCACCATGGAGAGGTCCTACCCTGGAACAGATCTCCTGATGACCGGCAAAGAGCGGCGTGCACCCTTCATAAAACTGCGGGTTAGAGGGTGCTGCCTGACGGTGGAGCCCTCAAAACCCACATGACAGGCTGAAAACGCAGCCAGGTAGACCTTAATGGTGGAAAAGGACCTGCCTCTTTCCATGAGGTCTTGCAGGAAACACAAAATATCAGGCACCGAGCACTGATAAGATGTGAGACCACGCCCATCACACCACCCTTCGAACACTTGCCACTTCCAGCCATATAGGGATCGTGTGGAAACGGCCCTGGCATTCTGAGTGGTGGCGATTACACGCGGCGGGAGCCCCAGTGCATTTAGGTTCGTCCTCTCAAAGGCCAGGCCCAGAGAGTCACCCTGTCCGGGTGGGGGTGGTAAATCTCCCCGTTGGCTTGGGACAGTATGTCCGTGCGAGGGGGGAGGCGCCATGGCTCGGCGTACAACAGAGGGATTATCTCTGCCAGCCACGGGGCTTTGAGCCACCTGGGTGCTATCAGAATGAGAGACAGGCCGTGCTCTCTCACCCTGGCCAGTGTGAAAATATCAGGCACAGGGGAGGAAAAGCATACAGCAGCACTTTGGGCCATGGGTGGGCCAGTGCGTCTGCCCTGAGGGGCGCGTCCACGTCCTTTAGTCGAGAAGAACATAGGACAATGGTGGTTTTCGCGCGAGGCGAAAAGATCTACGGCTGCCTGTCTAAATCTCATCCATAACATCTCCACTATCTGCGGGTGAAGACGCCAATCCCCTTAGATTGGGTTTCCCCTCGATAGCAGATCCGCGCCTCTGTTCAGAATGCTCGAACATGAGTCACGCGTAATGACAGAAAAACCCGTCTGCTCCACACCAACAGCCTGTAAGCTAGAGCGTGGAGTTTCGACGAGCGCATGCCACCCTGACGGTTGATATAAGCCACTGCCGTGGTATTATCGCACCGTACTAGAACGGGATGTCCCTGCAGGCGAGGCAGAAAATGATTCAGAGCTTTCCAAATGGTAAAAGCTCTAAATAGTTAATGTGCGCTGAACGTAGTCTGCTCAGCCACAGAACGTTCACCATTCTGCCTTCCTGGGTGGTTCCCCAGCCTGTTAAGGACGCATCTGTCGTCACAACTTTCCGCATCGTAACCGTCCCAAGGGGGTTCCCCGAGCGTAAAGTTCTCGCTCTCCCAATGGCGCAGGGCCGCCGAGCAGGCGCGCGTCACTGTTACCGAGCGGCAGAGATCGCGAATCGGGCTGAAATGTAGTGACAAAACCCATTTCGTGAACGCTCTCATTCTCAGGAGACCCAACGGCACAACTTGGATAGATGAAGCCATGAGACCCTGCAGCCTGAGGCATGTGCGATATTGTACTCTCGCCCCTTCTCTGAACTGAGACGGACAGTTCATCAGAGAGCGAACGCGCTCTTGAGAGAGACGCGCTCGCAAGGAGACTGAGTTCAATTCCAAGCCCAGGAAAAAGACATTCTGACTGGGAGTCAGATTGTTTTTGCTCGCATTCACCTTGAACACGAGGGATGTGATGTGCGCGAGCACCCGGCCGGTGTCCAGCGACACCTTCTCCTTCGATTTGGCTATGATGAACCAATCGTATATGTAATTCAGAATTCTCAGCCCTGATAGTCTCAGGGGCGCCACGCCCACCTCCGCACACAGACGGAAAGTTCGGGGACTCAAATTTCGCCCGAACGGAAGAACTGTGAATTCGTAACAAATGCCTTGGTAGGCGAGACGAAGATATTTCCTGTGTGGAGGGTAGATACTTATGTGAAAGAAAGCATCTTTCAGATCGACTGATGTGAACCAGTCGTTCTGCTTTATGGCACGGGCGAGAGAGCCTTGTGTCACATTCTGAAATTGTATTTCCTCAAATGTTTGTTCAACATTCGAAGGTCCATATAGGGCGGGGGGCACCACGCCTTTTGGAAACATAAAAATACCAGGAATAAAAACCATGGTTTATAAGATTGGGTGGCACCATCTGAATCGCTCCCTTGTTTAGGAGGGAGGAAATTTCCTCTTTCAGAATGTGTGAGGCATTTTCTTCTGTGTGAGAAGAGAGAACGCCGTTGAAAAGTGGAGGTTTTATTGCAAACTGCAGCCTGTAACCCTAGGTTACGGTACGCAAAACCCACTCGGGCGCTGAAATGGCTTGCCAAGCCGCTTCGTGACTCGAGAGCGTCCCCGCTCGGGCCGGAGCGGGGGTGTATGGGCCCAGCTGGTTCATTCGTGATGCAAAGGCGCCATCTAGTGGGCACACTAGAGGCGACATGCAGGGGTTCGGAGGGATTTCCTCCCTCTGCAGTGAGAAGTTTTCTCTGTGGAGAGAGGTCTTCTCTCCAAAACGAATTCATTTGATTCTTAACTTTGTGTGTTTTGTGTTGGGCAAACACTGGGGCCGGAGCCTTTATTGACAGAGTGAGGGGAACATAGTGTGGTGTCCACTGTGCTAAACTTTCCCTCACAAGGCCTGAAAGTGGGCGGAAAACACACATATCTCCTGAACACATGAACTGGGCAGTCTTAAGTGCAGGCAGAAAAATAATATCCGCGGAGAGAGATATTCTCTCTGTAACGGATTTATTGAATTTGTATGTTTTAAAGTGTTATTTAGTTATGTGTGTGTTTTGTGTTGGGGAACACGGGGGCCGAAGCCTTCCACACACAACGTCCACTAAAAACACACTGCAGGCAGAAAAATAATATCCCCGGAGAGAGATACTCTCTCTGTAACGGATTTATTTAATTCGTTTGTTTTAAAGTGTTATTTAGTTATGTGTGTGTTTTGTGTTGGGGAACACAGGGGCCGAAGCCTTCCACACACAACGTCCACTAAAAACACATGGCTGGGCAGCCGCAACTGAGCTGTGTGAGCCCAGCTAGTTGATTTGTGAGGCAATGGAGCCCTCTTGTGGACGGACTCAGGGCGACATGCATGGGATCAGAGAGATTTGCTCTCTGTGTTGGCAGATATATAAATCTGCACGAATTCATTTGATTCGTTTGTTAAATGTGTTGTTTAGTAATGTGTGTGTTTTGTGTTGGGAAACACTGGGGCCGAAGCCTTTAATAACTGGGTGAGGGGAACCAAGTGCGTGCAGTGTGGTAACACTGCTACGTACTTTTCCTCACGACAGCCCCGCTTGGGGGGGGGTACACACACACAACGTCCACTAAACGTCCTCGTGGCCCGTGAACGCGGGCTCGATACTCCCAACGGTCGAACAACAGGCAGGCCGCTTGCGTTCGGGGCGCCTTCCTAGGAAGGCATAAATTGAAAGCCTCAACACGTAATCGTAACACACCAAGGCCCGTGAGACCGTACGTGTTAACAGTCTAGCGGGACGCTCCAGTTTTAAGAGTTGTTTCCTCAGACTGGGCGGTGGTCTCAGCGCTTACCCGTCGTAAATATTCCTATCCTGGTCGGTGGCGCTCTGTGGAGCTGGCCACACAATGTTGAGAAGAACGGCCGCTCGCTCACAAACTTCCAGGAGGATGGACTGAGGCAAAGCCGCGTGAGCGCTAGCCTAGGGAACGCTAAAAGGACCGCGTCATCCCCGTCGCCGGAACCGGCCGGTTCGTCAACGAGAGTGAGGTTTTCCCGCGAAGATGTCCTCTTCAGGGAATGCGGATTGGGCTGATGTCAGCTCAAATATTTAGAGAGGTGGCGCTCCGGGAGTCCCCCGGTAGTGCGTCATCATCACCGTGTCCCCCATCCGAGTCAGAAAGGCAGAGCACGGCGCGCTGGGTCGTGCAACTAAAAGCCGGCTTAGTAAAAAGCTACATGTAATTACAATGACCGCAATTCTCCGGGTTCTCCAAAGCTTCTTGAGCGTGTTAAGCTCAAGCAAACAGCGCAGAACGAGAGGGTCCTTAGCGGCGATTATTAGAGCACCACACGCGGCCGGGCAGGCTCGTCGTGATAGGCTGTTCCCCGGAGAAGCGGCTGTTTAGACGGTCACATAGCCATGGGTGGGCTAGCGGTGAAGAACTCGGAAAAATCCGTGGCGGGCAGCCATGTAAGGAGGAGCAGGTGAAGGACAGCGAGAGCGCGGGCGGCTCCGGATGCAAAAAACACAGCGGATAGGCTGAAGAAACGACTGTCACTCACGTCTGGCGGAGGCTGATCTGGCGATATGTCCTCCTGAAGACTCGAAAGTGAGCAGCGTAACGTTAATCCAACCGAACTGTGTCAGTGCAGAGATCGCGAGAAGCGAATGTCAACTGAGGAATAGCAGCGCGCCTGACAGCTATATGCCTTAGGTAAGGGGGTGTGGCCTTACCTGGCATTGGCTGCGCGCTTCTGTCTGTCTAGCCAGACTTGGTGCAATTGGATGCTTCTGCAGAGGTCAGGTACGGATGCCCTTCCCATAGGTGGATCTCGAAACGAGATGATGAAAGAGAACCAAATGTAAGTTACAGTTCCTACAACAAAACTCAAACGCGCTTCATTCATCATTGGACAAAGAATATTTCCGCTTCAATATTAGTTAAAGGATTAGTTCACTTTAAAAAAAAAATGTGCGGATAATTTACTGACCCCGATGTCATCCAAGATATCCAAAACATTCCAGGATTTTTCTCCATATAATGGACTTTAATGGCAACCAACAGTTTGAAGGTTCAAATGTCCGTCTCAATGCAGCTTCAAAGTCTCGACACGATCCCAGTCAAAAAAAATAAAAATAAAAAGAATAATAAAAAGAATAATATATATACTTTTTAACCACAAATGCCTGTCTGGTACCATCTCTGAGATGCAGTATGTATTGCGTCATCACGTTGGAAAGGTCATGAAAATAAATAAATAAATAATAAATAATAATAAATAAAAACAAAGATGTCGGACGATTTTGAAGTTGGAAGAGAAAATGACATGGAATTTTTCGCCCTTCCCTACCTTTTTGAACCGGAGTACACGACAGATGACGTGACACGTGACCTTTCCAACATGATGACGTAATGCGTGGCGCATCTCAGAGATGGTACACGACGAGCATTTGTGGTTAAAAAGTATATATATATATATATATATTTATTTAATTTTTTGTGAAAATGACCGATCGTTTCGCGAGATAAGACCCTTATTTCTCGACTGGGATCGTGTCGAGACTTTGAAGCTGCATTGAGACGGACATTTGAACCTTCTTTGAACATTGGGATACCGTTGGTTGGCATTGAAGTCCATTATATGGAGAAAAATCCTGGAATGTTTTCCTCAAAAACCTTAATTTCTTTTCGACTGAAGAAAGAAAGACATTGACATCTTGGATGACATCGGGGTGAGACATTTTTTTTTTTGAAAGTGAACTAATCCTTTAAAATCAATCAACAGCTTTCGTGACATTGCGTCATTTAGCGCAAAAATCCTCCACTGAAAGCAAAAATCCAATTACAATACAGCACAAACACAGACACACACTTTCCTGTAAACCCAGTAAACATTTTGTCAAAATGTCAAAATTAATCAACACATGCAGTGAATGCTGTCGATAGAGTTGAACTTGATTGTTATTTTAATAGCATTCACACTGAATCATTATCAAACACTTTTTTTTTTTGAGACAGACTTTAAAAAGAGCATCTCCAAGATGGTAACTGATGTTCAAGTGTAAGCGTATGATCATAAACGCCTCATAAAGCACCTGAGAGATAACGACCTGTTCTTCTGATCTCAGTCCTCCTGATAATGATGCGGTTTAATCACGCAGAAACACCAGATACAAACCCTGCTTTGATGTTGTTGTTTTATGATGTTTTCTTACATAAAAATCTGCTTCTTCAACAGACAATTTATGAACCTGATCACATCTCAGCGATGAAGTCCACAAGAGCTGACATGAGGCTCGTGAAGAGAAACTGATCAAACCTGGAGGACGCTTTGCTGAATATGTGTAATTTTACCTCAGAAGAACTGACAAGTACTTTTAACAGATGTTTAAGCTGATGAGGGGGAGAAAAAACACTGGAAAAATCATTTTCATAATCAACATTTTCATCCTTTTTCTCCTCCAGGAGAAATATGTAAATATCTTCAAAACAAGATGGATTTACTTTGAAGTTGCACATGATGGAACGTTATAGTTTGAACAGAACTTCATATCTTGAAGGAATTGTCTTCTCCATGAATCTAACGAAAAACATTTATGTTTAAAACAGAGAAAAGACTATTTAACTAGGAATAAAAAAATAAACTTCATTAATTCGGTCAGTAAGACAAAAAAAGAAAAAAAAACGAAGTAATATTTTTATTCAGCAAGGACACATTGAATTTGTTTAAAAGCGATAGTAAAAGGCATTTATAATGTTACAAAGGATTTCTATTTCACATTCCTATGTCTTTTTATTAATTAAAGAATCCTGAAAATACTATATCACGGTTTCCACGAACATATCAACATTGATAATAATCATAAATGTTTCCTGATCATCAAATCATCATATTAGAGTGATTTCTGAAGGATCATGTGACACTGAAGACTGGAGTAATGATCCTGATATTCAGCTTTGATCACAGGAATAAATTACACTTTAACATATATTCACATAGAAAACAGCTTTTTAAAAGTGTAATAATATTTCACAGTATTACAGATTTTACTGTATTTTTGATCAAATAACTACAGCCTTGGTGAGCAGAAGAGACTTGTTTTAAAAACATGAAGAACTGGTAGAGATTTTGAGCGCTCAAGTGTCTATAGAGCAGCTGGGGTGTGTGTGTGTGTGTGAGAGATATGAGTAAACTCCTATTTTGGCCAAATCCCTGCGGAGCATTCAGAACGGAAGAGATTCGCTCCTCAGATTTCCCACACTGACATTCCTCTGGTAACATGCCATCATATCTCACACACACACACACACACACACACACACACACACACACACACACACACACACACACACACACACACACACACACACACACACACACACACACACACACACACACACACACACACACACACACACACACACACACACACACACACACACACACACACACACACACACACACACATGGTCTCAGAAAGCCCATGAACTTACAGTTTTAGTTTCTAGAAAGCAGTTTCACGTTCACAGTAATCTCTCTCTGAATCACTAGACAGAGACTGGAGACAGAGACTGACCATCAGTAATGAAATAAAGCTTAATAACCAAAAACAGTGCTGACTGGAAATACCATTTAGCCATTGTGTGTGTGTGTGTGTAATGGTTTGTGTAATAAGCTGAATTAGGGCTGGATCTCGAGCCTCTTTAGTTCATTGCTTTTTAAATACTCTCATTACGTGCTTTTTATATAAATGAATCACCTAAACACTTATTGATTTGAAAGAGCTCAAGCAGTGTTTTCTAAAGCGATTAGGATCATTCACACAGAATATAAACAGTGCATGAATCAGCTGCGTATCTCGAACATTAGACGTGTGTGTTTAATGTTTAATGTCTTCAGTCCTGCTACATCCTAATGTGTGTAATGTGGTTCGTTTACAGAATATTTCATTTTACCCTCATAACCGAGACCGCTGGTGTATCCTTTTTTTGTGTGTGCCACTGATCAACAAAGATATTGTCCCGATTTGGTCTTGGTCATGTTTCATGTCTGTCATGTGATCCCCTGTTCAAAGTCATGTGATTCTGCCATGTGTTCCCTTGTCTGATGTTGTCATTGGTTCATTGTTCACAGGTGTCCCTTGTCTAGTCATTAGTCTTGTGTAGTTAAGCCCTCATGTTTGCCAAGTGTTTTTCAAAGTATTGTTTCCTGTGAGTCCCACTGTTGTGTAAGTCTATGTCCACGTTTATGTCCACGTTTATGTCCACGGTTTTGTTTCACGTCATGTCTGTTTTACGTTTAATCTTGTTTTGTTTAAATAAATACTGCACTTGGGTTCTCTACTACTTGCCTCCAGTGGATACGTTACAGATATCATCTTATACATCTTTAATCTTATACATCTTACAATATTTTCAATAAAAAAATAAAATGAATGATATGCATTATATTTTTGAGTAGTATTTGTAAAAAAATACGGTGGATTTGCTCGACCGCAAGCGGAGTGATACAAACGGTGAAACGGTTCCAGTGCTGATGCTGGGGGAATGTCGCACAGCTGGAAAAGGCTCTCAGCCAATTAGATTCGAGAACCATAATTAATAATAATAACAAATAACAACAATATTAATGATAATATACGCACACACATTTTTATCTGGAAAGTCACATTTCTGGGGCTCGTTCTTCGTACGTTGCTTATTACATCCGAGATCAAATGACACATCCAAGATGATATCATCGTGCTAATCATGATCTGGCTAATTAAGTTCTTCGAACACACTTGCCGGATATGATTAGTATAGCTGGATTGAGTTATCTGAGATAATTGCGCGTTCATGCGCTGGCTTAAAAGGGGACATGTATCGATAGTAGAAACATTGATCAGCAACGCTGCTATTGGCTGTTCAGCGTGGCCAAAAAGCGCGCTCAGTTTTTCTCCTCAGTAGAGCAAGAACTAATAGTCGAAGTTTATTCGGAATTTTAATGTTTAATCAAAACGCCAGGGAACACCTCAAAGTCTGCAAAAGCCAGGAGAGAGGGCTGGCAAAAAGTAGCAGACAACTTAAATCCGTAGTGGCCATGTTAGATGTTTTTTTATCACTTAATAGCCTATATTTTTGTATTTTAATAGTTGCATAATTACTTTGTTCATTGTAATGTCAGAGTCACCACACTAGAACATGGGAATAAATAAAAGTAAAGTACAAAAATATTCTACATAATGGTAATTTTTTGTTATATTATAGTCTCTTTTATAAAAGGCACTGTTAAATAAATGGTTGTCTGTTTATAAAAGCAATCAAGAAAAAGATCTTAGTAGCCTACACTGTAAAATTATTGTTGCTGCATTAAATTAAGGCCGTATAGTCATTTCAACTGTTAAATCTTGAGTAATGATGAATTGCTTTGACTTGTGAAAGTGAAAACTGATAAACTTATGTTAATGTAAAAATATTTTGCCATGAGTTATTGATCACATTTTTCCCGAGTGTAGTTCATTGTAATGACATTGTGTTTTCCTCTTTTGTGCACTTTTACATAATACACTTTTACATAATACACCAACACTTGTATCTGTTCCCAAGAAAGTGGTGCTGAAATATGTGCAGTAAGTGGACATTTTCTAACTTTCCAAAGGAAAGAAAGTATAAGACTTTGTAATGTCCATTTGTTTCCATTGCACTGGACAGTGAATAAACCCTCTCAGATAACTGTCATATGGAGGAACTAGCCTACCTGCAAGTGCATAAATAACTTTACTTCATTTATACTTGTATGCTTTATGGCTGCAATATAAGTTGCAGGATTCCACATCTACAGAAAGGCCTACAGAAGAGTCTGCACACACAGAGGAGACATAGGCCTACAGGTGGGCAGTGGATAGCCAACTTTTCCTTTTTATTTGTTGCATGAGGCATGTGTCTAATATCTCTTGTTGCAGGCACTTGACCACATGGCTTTTCTTTACAAAGAACAATTGAAATAAAACTCAAGGAACTAAGTATATTTGTCTTTTATTAAACATTTAATGAACAGTGTTTTTTTTTTTTTTTTTTTGCAATGTTGTGTAATATGGCACATGCAACAATGTCACAGGCCCTGTCAGGTGTGCAACCCTCAGACTATTCAGACACTGAAATCTTCCCTTTAGTTAGCAAAAGTTAATTTCATTGTGTGCCCTTGTCCTGGCTAGAGCTGCATTGTAACTGGTTTGGGTCAGGGAATGGGGTCATAAAACACCTGTCTGCAGGCAGGAACATGTCATAATCACCTATGAAATAATGCAGTTCTGTTAGGATCAGCATAAGTGTATGTAATACAGTGAGCTTGATATTTAATTGTGGAACTTTTCTTACCACTTTCAAATAATGTGCATAAATGTGAATTTCTGAAAATTCTTAAGTCATGCACAGATCCTGGCCATTTTGCTTTCACATTTGTGATATGGAAGATTTTAGTCAACTGCCTTTTTTAAATTTGATATAATATTATTAATCTGGAATATTAAGAATCCCAATAGTAACTGGGCTGCACATTTACATTGTGAACCCCCTTTCTGTTCACATAATCCCCTTCATTGAGGCCTTGATGGCAGTCTATGGTAGCCTATAGTCTATGGTACCAATCACGTTAGTGAAGCCTGAGTGACACATACTGTAATCGGCATGGTGTTGATGGCATGATCTTCATAAAAAATTATGATAGAAAAAAAAAAAAAAAAAAAACTGCTTTAAAAAAAACTGCTTTACAACATTGGGTCTTAAGTGGCTTGGAAATGCCACAAAAAAACCTAAAACTGTTTTTTAAACCTAAAAGCGCCAGGTAAACTCCGAATGACACGACAAACAGCACTTTCCATCAAGTTCTCTGCATCTCCAATAGTGTAAAGGAAAGAGCCACTCGCAAATAATCTTAGGGCAACTCCAGCTAACTGAGTTAGCGACGTACGAAGAACGGGCCCCAGGTCTTATTTAGTATTATGGCGAAACACCTCAGCAAATGAAAAAAGTAATTAGACACCACAAAGCAGATGATGGATACCTTGGAGTAATTAAATCCATAATTAAGAAATTGAAAGACTTTTGGAGAAGACGGTGAGTAATGACTCTGGCAGAGATACAAACTTCACTGAGATTGCACAACTACAACAACTGATGCCTGAGCTTCACACAGCTTGAGCACAACAGCAGACTGAAGGCCAATGCTAAACGTCACATGACCTCTGAGCTCCAGTTTGCCAGGAGCATCTGAGAGTGTCTATATTCACCTGGGAGAAGCTTCAGCAAACGCTCTGCTTATTCAAACGGCATGAAACCACATGTTTGGCATAAACAAAATACTGCGCATCACAGCATCCAACTGTGAAGTGTGATGATGGCGGTGGAGTCACGCTGAGGGGACGTTTGAGACGAGATGAATGCAAAAAAACATGAGGAAAACTGGATGGAGTTTCCAAGAACCTGGAGATTTGTTTTCCAGCTGGATAATGAAGCATAAAGCCAAAGCTATGCAAGAATGCCTCGAAAACAGTGACATTCAGAGTTCAAACAGACGACTCGATGCCAAACGAGCATCTAGTAAACGTCTAGGGGGTGAATACTTTTGCAATTGATTATTTTGTGTCTAATAACTCGACCAGTCTGTAGAAATCTTTCACTTTGACATGATATAATATTTCTCTGTTGTTCAGAATCAAAAACACCAAATTCCTTGGTGGCTCAATTGGTGGAAAACAACAAAACCAACTAAATGTACCATCAAAAAATATATATATTGAAGCTGCGCTTGGTAACAATCGGACACCTGGGAAACACTTTTACTAAATAGGTAGAAAAAAAGGTATTCATGTTTTCCACAAAAATATGAAGCAGCACAGCTGTTTCAAAAAAGTTTGCTTGAGCATCAAATCATCATATTATAATGATTTCTGAAGGATCATGTGACACTGAAGACTGGAGTAATGATGCTGAAAATTCAGCTTTGACATTAGAGGAACAGAACTACACTTCAGCAGGACTCTGGTTTACTCCTGAAATGTTCTTGAAATGTACTCTTCTTCTGTTTTTGCTCTAATAACAAAAGCATCTGCTAAATGACCAAACGTGAAACGCGCTGCTATTGATCTGAGTGCGATTGCATGTGTCTGAAATGAAGACTAATGTGCGAGTAACATCTGTAAAGCATCACGGTCTCTCTGTGCTTCAGTCTGTTCAGGGACTCTAGTGGCCTTGCTAATGTAAACGGTGATTAAACATTAAACATTTATCAGCATTTGAGTTTTTCTTTAATGGATTTCATCTTTTAATTAAATGTGAGTTCACTGATATGCATAGTTAGCGTTATGTCTGACATTTTAAAGTGTGTGGCTTCCAGTCTGGAAAGGAAGTCCAGTGACAGAAGCTTCTGATTTACAAGAAACCCAAAAGTGAGAGCTTAAAACCAAATACTAGAACTGAGACAGTTTTTAATGAATAATCAATGATTTTGTGTAAGTTAATGTCCATTAGAAGAACAGTATTTGACACCCATTAACATTAAAGTTTTTGCAGAGGTTCAATAAAATATCTGGCAATATAAGGTGCTCTTAAAGGAAAGTCACGAGTGACACTGTAAAAATGTCTAGCAACGTCACCGTTTGGATCGTTGCTCTTCAACTGTCCTCGAGTGGCCTTTATATCACATAACCAGCAACATGAATCAAAGCAAAGATATTACTGAACATATGAAGGTTAAAATGAGCATTTGACAGCAGCTCTGGCGGCCGAAATGAATATATAGTGAATAATGAGCGCTTTCAAACGAGAGAGAAGACATCTTATTTAATTCGTTTTTAAAAACGGGCTGGGCTTTTCTGGATTATGATTTTTAAAGTGACCACATTTATATGCACTCAATTGAAAGGAAGGCTAATTAAAATTGTAAAATAGTAAACTACACACACATGCAGTAGAAAGAAAAAGAGTGAAATGGTAGAGTATACGGTGAACTACACAAGTTGTTTCTGAACAAAACAAGAACAAAAGAAAGATTAAACACTGTCTGGCAGCTCAGAATGAACACACACTTTCACACACACCTGTAAACTGACAGCTGAGCTTCATGAACTCGGCTGAATGTGTCCGGCAGAGATTAGACAGAGAAGATGGAGATATTTCCCGCAGCGGAGGCTACGTGACGAACACACCAGAAAAACACACACAATGAGTTCAGATGTCTTAATGTGGACGCGGGCCAACGTCAACACGCCAAATATATGATACGCAGTAATTACTCTGTGGCAAACCAAACAAGATAAAGGTTGTGTGTGTAAACATGTGCATGTGTGTGTCTGCGGATGATTAAGTGAACTCAGTGATGTCATCAGAATCCCGGCATTCCAACGCTGCAGATGTTTTCAGTCCAATCCCAGCACACACACACACACACACACACACACACACACACACACACACACACACACATTATGATTATTATTTTTTGCCATTTTGAACACCTTGTCATCCACCAAATATGATGACACAAAATTAATATTTGCATAAATCAATCCAGTTGTTTCTGTTTTTAACTATATTTTTGTTAATAAATACATTTTTTGATTGAACATTATCTTTGTGAGTGAGTGCACATTCATTTATGTTAAGGCTGGCAATAAATACTACGTAACTGTTACTACGTAACAATAGTTAAAATAAATAGAATTGAAAATCAAATAAAAAATAATTAATACAATTTTAAAATAATAAAATTAAACCAATGTGTTTATTGTAATGTCATATTGCAAAAAAAGCATTGTCTAAAAAGAGGCATTATTTTAAAATAAAATCATTTTAAAAGTACAATCGACTACAATTTCATTTTTTTTTTTTTCAGGGAAACTTAGACATGTTTTTGTTTTTCATCAATAGTGGATTCAAAAGTCTAAGACCACACTGAACGTTTGAGTTTACTAAAATACCGAAGGCCTTCTCATTAATGCATGTTTTTCAGTTTAACTTTTAACCCGCATTGTTATGCAGATAATTCAAATTTTGTATATTCAAATAGCACAGAATATGCAACAGAATGCAAATTAGACTTCACAATATATATTGGAATTGTGCTTGATAGTAAGCTCTGTCTCTGTGTGTGTGTGTGTGTGTGTGTGTGTGTGTGTGTGTGTGTGTGTGTGTGTGTGTGTGTGTGTGTGTGTGTGTGTGTGTGTGTGTGTGTGTGTGTGTGTGTGTGTGTGTTATATCTCTGCTCTGATTGTTGGATTGTTCATTGAGGAGATGTCAGGCTCAAACAGTGTCGTGATCCTCCTCCTCCTCATCATCAGATCTTCCTCTCTCTCTCTCTCTCTTCCTCTGGGCTGTGGAGATGGATGAGGTTCTCCGGGTGTTGTGGGTGTTGATCCTGCCCCCCGCGGAGAGACATTAATCTACACCCCCTTCAGTTCTCCATAGAGCTCAGAGGAATGTCAAGTCAACAGAATCTCCCGGACACTACACGCAGAACGCCAGGGCTGCACACGATATAGAGGAATACAATCCATATTGTGATGTGGCGTAGTGTCTGTCAAATCACACAGGCTGCCATTTAATTAAATAAATATTTGCACAAACGGTTTCATTGTGAATCGGGTCATTTACACACATGTAGACCATGATCGTGCCGGAAACCCGTCAAAATAAAAGCTTGATGGTTTACCGTTTTGAAATGAAGAAATACATTTTGTATTGTAACAATAGTATTATTACAATCTTATTTTCTAAAAAAAATCATAATTATCAATGAAATCATAATAATTCGAATTTTTTATAGTCATATTGAATTGGTCAAAAAGAGTGGGAAATTGGCCTTTAAAAAAACAATTGTTGTTGAAAACTTTCACTTCAAGGTTACTGTTTGAGTTACTGTACTGAATTATTCGGCCCTACAAGGATTTGTCCCTAGTTGTCAAATAAACGTGGCATTGAGAATATTGTTGGTGAATCCTTGACGAATTGCTTTGTTGCTCTCTTGTAAACTGCTTTCGATAGAAGTGTCTGCTAAATGCATAAGTGAATATATTGCAATACAAAAATGCAACAATATCGTGGAAAGTGACAATATGTATTGTGTATAATTCACCCAAAATAAAAATTACGGTACTTTTTTCCTTGAAAAATTTCACGTTTTCAGAGTTTTAGTGTTAGTACTACATTAAACTACTAGGGGTGTAACGATACACGTATTCGTTGGACCATTTTTCCTGCCGACCAAAATTTTGTTATTTCAAATGTAGGCGTGCTGTGCTTGGCAAGCGCGCTCATAATGTAAGAGACGCTGGCGCGACCACAACATTGCCCAACATCAAATGGCAAACGTAATGCAAGCGGAACGAAACTGCTCGTTATTGTGTGGTTGAAGGACCGTTTATCAGTTTGGACCAGTGCAGCGCGAGCCGATCATGATCATGCGACACTGTTACTACACAGCGCTAATAAAAGATCCAGTAAAGAAAGCATTTGAATTCGCCACAGAAGTAATAACATCGCTGCTGTTACGAACTGCTCCGAGACAAGAAGGTTGAGGATCCAAATGCAGTTTATTTAAAGTGTTATTCAGAATTGCAGTCAAAATCCAGGCAAAGGTCATTCACAGGCAGGCAATCCAACAAACAGACAAATCCAGAGGGTGAGGCAAAAACAGGAAAACCAGGACACGGGCAGAGATCAAGAACCAGGAACAACAACAACAAAGGAAATGCTCAGAAATGCAGTGGAATAACGTACAAGACTTCGCAGGGAATAATGAGGTGAACCAGGCTTATATAGGGTGAACTAAACAATATAATGAGACACAGGTGAATGTGATAATCAGGGATGATGAGTCCGGGCAGTGAATTATGGGAAATGTAGTTGTGAGTGAATCATGATAGTCTGGTGTGGAGTGCCCTCTGGTGGCTTTCAAGGGCACTCCAGCTGGTGACCGTTACAGCTGCGAGATCTAGTGACAAACATTCACATTTCTCCGTTATTAACTGATCAAACAGCGCTGACGTGGAAACCAGGAAGAAACATTGTGCCATGAATGAACTATCCAGTGTCCACAGATCAGCAACATTCACCATGGATTTACTGTAGTAACACTAACTGCAACCATGGAAGTTTGGCAGGAATAGTGGGCTATAATGCCTTCAAGTAACATTACGTCGGTTTTATTTTGACATTATGAATACAATTGCTGCCCTCAAATGTTAATCTGAACTAAAATAAACCTGTTTATAACAACTACAATATTACATTTCATTTTTTCCAAGGAGCTGTTTTGTTTTATATGCTCCTAAGAAGAGTCAATTATAGCTCTAGAATTGCTCAAAGTAAAAAAAATCCTACTTTATGATGTTAGTTTTACAGTTTTTTCCAATTGCTAACACACTAAAATGACATGCACAGCACAATTATTTAAACTGACACACAGAGAGCAAAACTTCTTCTCAAGTCTCCAAAAGTCTAAACACATTTTCTGCTTTACACACATTTTGCAATTCAAAATGGCACTTTTTAAACGCACTGAACACGGTTCTCTGCGTGAGACACAACAATCTGACATAAAGTCACATGTTTGCCATTTCAAAACACTGCCATTCAAAATGACACTACATGAGCTAATTGGCCAATTACATGTGCCACCTGGCCAAACACCTCAATGGTTAATTGTTAACGCTTCAATCAGGATGTAAGCACTATGAAAAGACCACAGGTGAGAACCTTTTTTTTTTTACAACAACAATGGAAGACATTGCAGAGAGAGGAAGAGGAAGAGGGAGGTTGAGAATAAGAGGGGGAGGAAGAGTGAGATGTAGGGGTAGAGCAGGTAGAGGAGTTCATGGCCAAAGAAGACAAACACTTTCAAATGAAATCAGAGAAACCTTAGTAGATTCATGTCATCAACCATGGGCTGACAATGCGTGAGGCTGGACAGAGAGTTCAGCCAAACTTGAGCCGTTTTACTGTCGCCTCTGTCATCCGGATCTTTAGACTGGAGAACAGGTATGTAACCAAAATTTCATGTAGTACACATGTAGTATACCCCATGTCATAGTGTATCAGTTGGGTGACACCTGTTTACTTAGTGTATGACATCAGCCATTCATGAACTGTACAAGTTTCCTGTACAATGTACTCTACTGTGGGGGAAAATATTTAGGCTGCATTGTCCAAGCCCTATATATTTTATTTATTTTTTTCTAAAGGACTGAGAGACGACACCATGGTGGAGGAAGGGGCTAAACGTTCACCGGGGTACAGGAAGCTGGCATTGTAAACTTGGTTTTGGAAAATAATGAAATCAGATTACGAGAAATTCAAAGCCACATCATCCAAGACAACACCTTATTCAACAACATTCAACGAGTCAGTCTGTCCACATTGGCTCGCATTCTCAAGCGAAACCAAATCAGAATGAAACAACTTTATAAGGTGCCGTTTGAGAGAAACTCTCAAAGAAACAAAGAGTTCAGATGAGCATATGTGGATGTAAGTACTATATTGACTGCAGTACACTACACGCAACATTGTTTCCCAGTGTACTGGATAACACCATATTGACTGATTTTTGTTCTTTGTTTTCAGGGAGTACTGGAAATGGATGCTCATGCAATCCCACATGAGTTCATCTTTATAGATGAGGCTGGGTTCAACCTAGCAAAGACCAGAAGAAGGGGGAGAAACATCATTGGCCACAGAGCCATTATAGATGTTCCTGGCCAATGTGGTGGGAACATCACAATGTGTGCTGCCATCTCCAGTATGCATAGTGTCCTCCACCGTCATGCCAACCTTGGACCATACAACACAGCCCATATTCTCACATTTCTGGACAGACTTCACAACATTCTCATACCACCAGAGCGTATGAATGATGCAGACCATCAAAGAAACCGGTACGTTGTAGTATGGGACAACGTGAGCTTTCATCGTGCAGCCCCAGTCCAAAACTGGTTTGCTGACCACCCAACATTTCTCGTGCAATACCTCCCACCATACTCACCATTTCTGACCCCCATAGAAGAGTTATTTTCGGCATGGCGGTGGAAGGTATACGACCAGCAGTCCTTTGTGTGCATGCCTCTTGTGCAGGCCATGGAAGAGGCATGTGATGAGATTGATGTGGGTGCAATTCAGGGATGGATAAGGCACTCAAGGCGCTTCTTCCCTCGATGTCTGGCAAGGGAAGATATTGCCTGTGATGTTGACGAGGCGTTGTGGCCAGACCCGGCTGTGTGGCAAGATGTTGCCTAATTATTTTTCTTGCCTCTTTTTTTTTTTTACTGTAATATATTTTTTCTAGGGCTGGGAATCGATTAAAAAAAATTAACTAATTAATTGCACAATTTCTGTAATTAATTGCAATTAATTGCGCTTCCCCCAAGCTTGTAATCATCAATATTTAAACTTAGAATCACCTAATTAAACAACACAGGAAAAAAAGGGAACAGAAAATAGCCCTATATTAAAATATTAAACATCAATATATTATTCTTTTTCAATAATCAATCAACATAATCAATTTAACAGATTATTATTATTATTATTATTATTATTATTATTATTATTATTTTATTAATTATTAAAACAAAATATAGTCCTACAAAGCTATTATTACCAGAGCATGTGATCAGAGCAGGTCATTTTACCATTGTTGCCCAGCATGGCTATACCAGCTCAGCAAACAGAAGTCAACAGAGAAATTTCACGTTACTTGAGTGGACTTTACTTTTCCAGTGCTTAGTACATGATTGAAGCCTTTGGGCCGTTAACGACAGAGCCGCCGACACACACACACACACACACACGGAACGGAGAGCTCGCCGCTGCTGGGCCATTAACGACAGAGCGAGCCGACACACACACACACACACACACGCACGCGCGCGCGCGGAGCACAGAGCGCGCCGACCGACCGACACACACACACACACACTCACGCGCGCGTGCGCGCGGAGCACAGAGCGCGACGCACATACCGAGCGGAAAAGACCCGCTCATGAAAGCTGCCCGAGAATGAAACCTGACCGCCGAACATGGAGGGGCGGGACGGCATATTTCGGCCTTTTTAATAGCAGACGCAACAGGAAATCATTAAAACGAGGCAAAAAAAAAAAGTGCTGCGTCAATTGCGTTATTTTTTTTTAACGCGTTAAACATTTCAAATTAATCGCAAAGATTAACGCGTTAATTCCCCCAGCCCTAATTTTTTCTGAAATTTTCTTTTTCAGTTTACTGTTTTTTGTAAGAATTTTTGTTCAGTCCCATGTAAATATATATGCTGTGCATATGTTGCACTGACTTGTTTACTGTAGTAAAAAAAAAAAAGAAAAAAAAAAGAAATGTTGCAACAGCATGTGTGTGTATCTGCAAATATTTCTGTGCATGTGAACAATCTGATACATATTTTAGTATTATGGCAAAGCATACTAAAGATGGGGGTGCTTTTCATTATGCCCAACAGTGTGTAGTTGGTTAGGCAAAAATCTGGTAATATGAATGAAGTGTGTGCCATTTCATGCAAAAGTTTGATTTTGATAATGCTATGTGTAGTTTCGATTGCAGTGCTTCATTTTGCAGGATATATGAGGTATTTTGCAGTTTGGGTGTTTGGTTTTGTGAATTGTGTAAAGTATTTTGATAAAACCAGACTAGTTTGAAAAATTGTGTGTTAGCAATTGGAAAAAACTGTAATTAAAAAATAATAAAAAAAATACAATTTCTCTGGCATTTCTTTCTTTTTGCTGTATCGAAAACGTACCGAACCGAACCGTGACACAAGTGTATCGTATCGAACCGAACCATGAATTTTGTGAACCGTTACACCCCTATAAACTACTATATAATGTTGAATATAATGTATAATAATGCAATAGGGGAATATTTGTGGGTCCTGATAATGCTAAATATCTGATGTTACCAGTAAAACGTGGACAACATTATTTTAAATATATCTAGTCAGTGACCGAGCGCAAGCATATTCGTCTAAAATAATTCTGTATTTTCAGCTTCAGAATCATGAATATTGTTATTTTGGTGTCACTATTATCCTGAGCACTGGGTTTCCAGCATCAAGTCCAAGCCTATTCATTTACACACACAATGCAATATCAAATTTAGCATTTTACAGTTTTTCTCAATTGCTTAAACACTATAACCAGGCTTTTGAACTAAAATGTCAAAACCATAATGCCACTTATCAAAAAGCACACCCATTCCCCTAAACTATAAACACTATTCCCTGTTTTGACACATGAGTCAGATTTGTTGAACTGTCACTGCAAAAATCTACACACAAATCCCTTCATTTCTCATTGCCTAGACCATGTTGTCATGTATAAAGTGCTATCATTCAATATTGTTCACTCAAGTCAGCACAGCTTCAGCTCAGTTAGCACACAATTACCCAAGTGGAAACACTAGGAGTCAAAATTGAACACACATCAATCAGATCCTTCAATAGAGAGATAAAAGGGCCCAAATCAGTTTATTGAGTTTTGGAACAATGGATCCAGAAAGACATGAAGGAAGAGATTGAGGAGGGATAAGAAGGAGAAGGAGGAGGAGGAGGAGGAGGAGGAGGAGGAGGAGGAGGAGGAGGAGGAACGGCAAGAAGACAAGCAGTCTCAGATGAAATTCAAGTCACTCTAGTTGCCCATGTCTTTATCAATGGTATGACTATGAGGGAGGCTAATAATAATAATAATAATCAATTTTATTTATAACGCACTTTTCATTCCGAAGAATCTCAAAGTGCTACACAAAAGAACAACAATAATAACTACAGAATACTAAAAACCATAAAAAACAATAAAACAATCAGCACATAAAGGCCTTTCTAAATAAAAAAGTCTTCAGTTCTGCCTTGAAAGTGTCCAAGCTGGGTACTTCTCTCAGCTCACTCGGGAGCTGATTCCAAAGCCGCGGTGCAGCTGAACAGAAAGCTCGGTCCCCCATAGTACGAAGTCTAGTGGTCGGGACCTGAAGAAGTAGGTGGCCTGATGATCTGAGAGTGCGGGAAGAGGATTTCAAGGTGATGAGTTCTTGTAGATAAGACTGGGCTACGAGTAAGGCCAAATTTGAGTCGCTTTACCGTCGCCTCGAGAACCTTCATGGAGGTGTGGTGGCAAACAAAATTCTATCACTGAATAAGGGTGCTTTCACACCTGCCTCATTTAGTTCGGTTGAATCGCACTAGAGTTCGTTTTCCCCATTGGTGCGGTTCGTTTGGGCAGGTGTGAATGCGGCAAACGCACTCGGGTGCGCACCAAAAGCGGACCAAACAAGCGTACCGAGACCTCCTGGAAGAGGTGGTCTCGGTACGCTTTCAAACGAACTCTGGAGCGGATCGTTTGTGGTGAGAACGTGATCCGACCTCGAACAGAACCAACTGCCAAAGAACTGCGCATTTTTGGACTAAACCAGTTGCCGTAGTCAACAGCGCTGTGCATTATGGGATGAGGAGAACTGTTTGTTGACAGTTTGCACTATAAGCATTGCAGCTCGCGGACAAACTTGGAGTTGTGGAGCCTGATAGAAATTATTAACATTATTTTCGAGCCGCATCCTTGCTTCATTATCAAATATTATTGTTTGTCTAAAGTGGTGTAGAAAAACTATATAATAAAATATGACCAAGGATACAATCAGGTCACGCAGTCGTCTCTCCATAGTAAACAGCGGCGTGTTGTCTGCCGGATTACTTCCGGGAGTTCTGTTGGAATTTTCCCGCACGTTAATTCTGACCAAACGAAGTGCAGGACCACAAGCAACATAACTTACCACTTACTTACTTGTTTTGAATTTATTGCACCAGTGTGTTAGACTATGTTGTAGTGTGTGTGTTTGTGAGGGCTTGTGTGTCCTCTCTGAGGGCAAAGTTTGGTTTTTCAGCAAGAGTGAATGGTTGAGTCTAGAGCTTCATTGTGACCTGAAAATAGGATGTTTGGGGAGCTGGGTGAGACGTTATGGATTTGTGTTTACAGTTTTGAGAATACGAGGCATAGTTTCAAGAAATGTGTTTAAGTAATCGAGAAAAACTGTAATGTACACTGCATTTTTTGTTAACCTTTTATCATATGTCTTGGAGTATCGCAATAATATCGTATCGAGAGTTCAGTATCGTGATATGTATTGAATCGTGACATGAGGGTATCGTTACACTCTAGGGGTGGGAATTGGCAAAAATGTGACGATTCGATAGTATTGCGATATTTGGGCCACGATTCAATATTATTGCGATTCTTAACATATTGCGATACAGCAAGTATTGCGATTTGATTCTGTGATATATTGCGATTCATGTCCCCCATACTATTCAAAGGCATTACAAAAAATTAGGAAAATCAGACTGCTCAACTCACTTCAAATGTCACATTTAATTCTGTGAACATTATCTTCTACACATTAACTGAAGTGCAAAAACGTAGGAGGGTAGTGCAAAAACAGGACCTTATTACAGGACAGGACGCAATTATTCTCTGAATTGGACATGAATGGTGAGCTCCCAGCACATAACTTAAAATTATTTAAATACAATAGAGTAACATAAAGCAGACATAATAGAGTAACATAAACCTGAGAATAATCATATAAATAAGAGTAACTTAGAGCTTCAATCAAATTGAGAAAAATAAACAAAAATGTGTACTGCTAAAGTCCAGTCCTGTTGGCTGCAAGGTCATCAACTTTGGTTTCATTTGGAAAATTGGCATTTTTGTTTAGAAAGAGGAGTTGGTCAACATGGCCACACTTTCGATTTGAAAGAAGACGGAGCGTCGTGTGCAACCGGTTGTGATGGTGAAGCCATTTTCATTTGAATTTGCTGTTGAATGCATGCCAACAAAGCACCGCAACAAGCGCCACCTTGTGGATGTAATACGCAAATGTTAATTATCAGAGTAAACTCCGAGAATACCAATGAAGAAATCCCGAAAGTAAAACAGATAATTTTATAATTAAATATAGCAATACTTTGCACAGAACTTTGATACTGAACAGAATCGATTTTTTCCCCCACCACTATTACACCCATAGTGTAATGTAAATGTAACTTGCTAACAAATGTGGCCAGGAATATACAAACGAAACCACTAAAGCTTGAATCTCAGAGAGAGAGTTGGTCCTGATCTCCTCAGAGCTCCTGCGACTGGCGGCTGCTGTGTTAATGAATGTCATCTGGAGTCGGCATGAGCTGCAGGTGCACAGATCACTGCTCAAGAGTCCACAGCCACACATCTGCAGGATTACAGTGGGCTGACATGTCAGGCGTATATGAAGCACTTAGCCTTGAGTGGCTCAATCTAATGTACATGTTTTCTTCACTGGCGCTTCAGTGTTTCACAGCACTTATATCCTCATTTCTCCCAGAATGCCTTCACTGTCAGGAGATCAAGAGACCTTATGGATTTCTGCACTGGAAACACTTACTGAGAGTTTTATTTCATTAGCCAGATTTCCTCGTTCATTATCTGTTCAGCTACACCTGAGGAACGAGACGTGTGTGTGTGTGTTTTATTGATGTGTGTGTAATCAGGCCTGAAGAATAGGATGTGTTATTGAATTCAACTCTTTCTCTCTGTGTGTGTGTGTGTGTGTGTGTGTGTGTGTGTGTGTGTGTGTGTGTGTGTGTGTGTGTGTGTGTGTGTGTGTGTGTGTGTGTGTGTGTGTGTGTGTGTGTGTGTGTGTGTTTGTTCATTCTGTATTTCTGTCTCCAGAGATATGAGCTCGAGCTCAAACACACACACACACACACACACACACACACACACACACACACACACTGACACGGCCCAGACGCTCAACAATACCCTCAAACTGCCTTGTTCATTTATTTCCAATTAAATTATCCTCCTCGGAAAGGGTTTCTCTCTAATTCGGTTAGAGTAATTTCATTTGGGGTTTCATTTAACAGATAGAATTGCAGAAGTGTTGAACCTCATGTAAAGATATAGT